>NC_056732.1:956454605-956634605 GCF_019279795.1 Protopterus annectens
TTACCATGGTTAAGATGGGGACTGAAAAATGTTTTCATTTATGCTATTTCCGTTCTCGGATGTGATGACTCGACTGAGTGCATTTTCAGGTTTTGACAATAACATTGTAAGCTCAAAACAGTGAACACTCGGAACAGGGATTTTCACCTCCAGAAAACTAAACACTTGGCCACCACTGACAAGAACAAAAACACTAAACAAATTAAACCAACCAAATTGGGGGTTCATAGGATGATACTAGGCTGTTGGCCCAGAGGCCCTTATAAAGCTAGCCAAGACTTACACTTATTTTCCTATAAAGTCAGCACCTGTTTCTCCTGCCCAGCAGAGACACATGTGGGATCCCATGGGTGTATTTTCTGTTTCCCATCCAGTTGTCCAGGTTTTCTTTAGAGAGTGAGAGAAGTACTCTGCTTGACATGGAGAGGGAGTCTCTTCCACAGATGGGAGAGTCATTGGGACACAAATCTATCCTGGCAACAAGTTATATTAATGTCACAGACAAGGTTGAGACCTTGCGTGCAGGTTGTATGAGTGGAGTTTGACTCACAGATATGCAGCAACTCCATCAAGGCTGGGTCTGAGGTGGCCTTGTATGCCAGACACAGGTCACTTTTGAGCAGTCTGTATGACACTGAGTTGAGTGACAAGGGTTTTAGCCTATCTGTATAGGATAGGGGTTTGTGACCCTGAATTTTCCTGGTCAGGACCCTCTGTGGCCTCTCCAGCTGCTGCATGTGCTTGGTAAGGTACATGTCAAAGGGGGCATTGTACTTGATAATTGGTCTGAAAAGGGAGGATGTTATGACCTCCTTGTTCATGGATGAAATACCCTTACTTATGAGGTGGGCCATGTAGAAAGCCTTCTGCACAATGGAGGCAACGTGCTGGTCAAAAGTCAGGTTGCTCTCAACCTGGGTGCCAAAGTCCCATATGACTGATTGTGTGCTTAGTACATTGTTATTAATGTGATAATTAAAGAGGATGCCATTTTCCCCAAAAGGGATAATGATGCATTTCCTGCCATTTAGTTTGAGGCCTTGCTTCTGGTACCAGTTATCAGTTTGGGTAAGGCTCTCTTGGAGGATGTTCACATCACTAGGGGACTTTAAAACAACACCCATCTTGAAGTCATCTGCAAACCTAGTCAGCCACAGACCACTGGTTTTTGGCTTGCACCTTAGAAAAGTATATCCCAAACAGTAGAGGCCCCAAAGCCAATCCTTGGGGGTAACAATAAAAGTACCTCTTGGTTACTGAAGGGAAGGCAAGTACAAAACAATGTAGCAAAGTAAACATGCCACACCACCATGACTGTTCAGCTGCTTTTAAAACAAAAACATCTTTAATCTAATAAGACAAATAAAATAGTAGTAAAAAAGTGTATAGAGCTCTAAAATCTATAGCAAATGATAAGCACTTTTGCAAAATCCTTCTTCAGATCGTATATTTGGCTGAAGTTCTTTTTTTTTTTTCTTTTAAATATAGTAAGCACCAATAGGAGCTATATAATCGGGCCATTGCCCTCTTCCAGTTTCAATCAAAATCTTCCAGGAAGAGGACACGTCTCTGTCCTCATTAATCAGAGCCGACCTATATTCCAAACCGATAGGTCAAAGCCAAACTATGCTGTCCAATAGGCAATTAACCCTCAGATTTCCTGTTTTAACTCTCAAATAAGTATTTCCGTATACATGCCACACCTTCCTGTGGTCCAATCTGGAATCTTCTATCCTTTAATACAAGTTTGAGTGGAACTACAAAGTTCAACTCCAGTGGGTGTTCTGCCCTTAAATTAATTATCCATTTCACTTCCCTCATTTCTATGGTATTTTTAATGTCACTTTCCCTTATCCCCATAGGGATCTTTTCCATTACTTTAAATAAGAAACTGTGATCGGGGAACTTGGAAACATTACTCGCTAGCGCGTTACAATGATCTTTATCATGAATATCTTTCAGGTGTATTAAAATTCTATTTTTCAATATTTCATCAATTTTATCCACATAATACAAAAGGCAGTCTTCACAAGTAGTGAGGCAGACTACGTGTTGTGTGCAACAATTATCAGGGCTTTTAAAATAATGTGTCTTTTTTCTTTTGGATATAGTAAGCACCAATTGGAGTTGCAGAATCAGGCCACTGCCCTTTTCTAGTTCTAATCAAAATCTTCCAGGAGCAGAACACACCTCTGTCCTCATTAATCAGAGCCTGCCTATGTCTCAAACCAATAGATCAAGGCCAGACTATGCTGTTCTAATCAAAATCTTCCAGGAGCAGGGCACACCTCTGTCCTTATTAGTCAGAGCCTGCCTATATTCCAAACTGATAGGTCAAGGCCACACTATGCTGTCCAATGGGCAATTAGCCCTCAGATTTCCTATTTTAACTGTCAAATGCGTGTTCCCGTATACATGACACACCTTCCTAGGGTCCAATCTGGAGTCTTCTGTTCTTTAATAGAGGTTTAAGCAGAACTACAGAGTTCAACTCCAGTGGACAATCCACCCTTAAATTAATTATCCATTTCACTTCCCTCATTTCTGTTGTATTTTTAATTTCACCTTCCCTTATCCCCACAGGGATGTTTTCCATTACTTTAAATAAGAAACTGTGATCAGGGAACTTGGAAACATGTCCTGCTAGCGCATTACGTGGGTCTTTATCATGAATGCCTCTCAGGTGTCTTAAGATTTTATTTTTTAGCATTTGATCAGTTTTACCCACATAGTATGCAGGGCAGTCCTTGCAAGTAGCCAGGTAGACTACATGTTGTTTGCGACAATTAGCAGAGCATTTGAAATGATGCTTGATTCCTGTAGTTAGATGGTGGAAAACATTCCTTGGAGTACACCATTCATTACTGGCCTACTAATAGAGGTGGCTTCCCCTATTTTGACTGAGTGGGTTCTATCAGTGAGCCAGTTAGCTACCCATCTGCTAATATATTTGTTGATGACTAGATAGGAGAGTTTATCTATTATGCCTGAGTGGGGAATAGTGTGGAAGGCTTTGGCTAGGTCAAGGTAGGTGATGTGTGCTGTCTTCCCCTCATTCATGGCTTTGGTGACTGTTTCGTAGAAGTTGACCAAGTTTAACAGGCATGATCTCCATTTGACTGAACCAAACTATATGGGGTCCAGGGTTTGGAGGTTGCCAATGTCCTTGTTTATAAGGTCCATGATAATGCATTCCATGGCCTTGCAGATCAGCTAGTTAGGCTGATGGGCCTATAATTGCCTGGGTCAGTGAGCGGTCCACCTTTTTGTAAAGGGATGACAATAGCTGTCCTCCATTCATCTGGGACGAAGCTGGTGTTCAGGCTTTGGTTGAATAGGGTGCCTAATGGAGCTGAGAGCTCATGCTTAAGTTCATGTAGGATACAGCCAGGGATGTTGTTGGGTCCCATGCAGACTGTATTTTTTGCCTTTGAGAGGGCATTAAAGACCTGCTCCCTGGTGATCAGGGGAGGGAGGCAGGTGATAGGGATGTCCTGATTTACTGATGGGGAGACAGGGGGGTGAAGATTTCACTGAAACTGTCTTCCAGCAGGTTGGCTATATCTATGGTGTTTATGTATGCGGTGTTACTGACCACCAGTTCAGAGCAGATTTGGGTGATACCTTTGAGATTGCAGACGTATGTGAGAAGGCCTTGTGATTGTCCTTAGTGGATGTGGCCAATATGGACTCAAAGTCAGCCTTAGAGTATTTCACTAGTGACCTTATTTGCTTGTTCAGTGAAAGGAGAGATTGCTTCCAACTTGGCACCTGTTCTTGGTTCTGGACAGCAATTTTTTCCTTTATTATAGCATTTGTTTATTGCTGCTTTACACTAGACAGGTTTACTCTTCCTTGAGGAAGATGATTTAGTACTGTCAGGTATTGCTAGTCCATACAGCTATGTTGGTGCTCATATAGTTTGTTGGTGTAGGCTTAGACATTAGTGCTAGATCCAACTGAAGGGATACTGGCTCTGAAGCTGCTTCTACCTGCTCTCAGGAGATTGTCAAGATTGTAGTCAGCTTTAGAATTTTTTTTTTGTTTGACCCTGGGAAGGGGGGCGGGAGTAAGTGGAAATGTTGACTTCAAAAGTGATCATTTTATGGTTGGATCTTACCAAGGAGGGCAACACTGTAGGGGTGCTACAGTGGCTACTCATGTCCAGGATATTTTCACCTCTCATAGGGGTGTCATTTAGCTGATCTAATGCATTGGCATTGATGAAGTTGAGGAATCTCTGGGCATTCATGTTTGAGCTAGAATAGATCTTCATCTCTATGGTTGGGTAGTTAAAGTCACCCAGGATCAGGGTAGCAGGTTGAATCTTGATGGATTCAAGTAAGTCCAGATAGGTGGACTGTGAGTCCTGAGTCATGGTTGGGTGTCTGTAGCTAGCTATAATTTAAACAGGTGTTTTGTCAACAGTTAACTGCACTTAGAAAGTCTCCTGTGCATCATACTGTTTGACGAGCCTGAAGGTGTGTATGTCTTTGATAAATATTGAAACTCCACCTCCTTTGGCTTTGTAGCCCTTCAATTGGGGTCTGAAAGTATGGCAGTATGAGTAACCTGGTAAAGCTGGAGTACTCTCTGCAGCTTTGAGCCAGGTTTCTGTGACTGCACAAATGTCAGCATCCTCCATGGCAAGGAATTCTTGCAATAAATGCAGTTTTATGTTAAGACTCCTAGCATTTAGCAGCATGACCTTTAAATTTCATTTAGAAGAATTTTTCATGTTGATAATTTTGTGTTCATGACATTGCCTAAAAAGGTATTATGAGGGAGGCAAGAGACTTTGCCAGAAGCCTGAAGCTCAGGGGGGAGACAGATGAAGGTCATCTCTGGCAAAGCATCACGCTCAGTCAGTCATATGCTCCTCAGGTACTGGATCCCCTTGGAATGACACCAGAAACTAAGCCAATTATTAAAGTCAATAATTTTCTGTTTGTATTGAGGCATCATTCTGGGTGTGGTAAGATGCTACTTAGGGCTAGGGACCTACCTGCCTGGGACACAATATTCAGCCCGCTCAGTCATGTCTCTCTTCATATAGTCCATAGATGTACGTCTCAAGTCATTCACATCAACATGGACTATGACAGAGTCATAACAGTATCTGTTGTTAAGGGACTATTTTATTTTTACCCTTTTGACCAGGACTCTGACTGGGTAGTTAGCCCTTTTTCAGCGGAGGCCAGGGGGGAAAAGCCCCAAGATACAATGAGACACAGTTGATTATACTAAGATAAAATATACATACATTTTAGTTACACTGGTATTCACATAAGTACAAAATATACAGATTCAGACATTTGAAGTGCACATAGTAACGTCAGTAAAAAATAACAGCTAAAAAAGTAGGTTGATACACACATAGGGCAGGATTCACGAAGGCTTGCACGGAGTCTAAGAGTAGTGTAAGACTCCATGCAGCCCTCGCGATCCAGGAACAGCCCGAAATTCCATGTAAGAGACCAGCTAAAACGTCTCTTACATGGAGTGGGTGTGGATATGCTAATCACCTCACCTGCAGCTGAAAGGCATGCAAATGAGGTAGATTCGTGATCCTGGAAGCCCAAACCAGCCTGTGTAAGAGCCATTTTAGCTGCAGAAATGTACTCAGTTGACAACTGCGTACGTTTCTGCAAAAAACACAATGGAGCCATGTCAGCTCCAAATAAAGGGTGCATATGTGTCAGGCAGCATGCCAATGACCAAATATGTGGCCATTGGCAAGGTACCCCAATGCAAATATGAGAAATATTTTTTTTTTTTTTGGCGATCAGCGATGTTTAAATGCAGCGCAGCCCCGCACAAACGGGCTGCACTATATAAAACATAAAAACGAAGGTTATAAATCCACAAATGTGGGTTTTATGCAATACATGGATTTACAATGCAGGGACCAGCAGACCAAAAGCAACATGGCCACCGTTTAGTGGTTGCTAAGGGGGGAAGCTGAGTCTAAGACATGTAACTAAGCATTAGTAGGCAATCTGATGTAAATGAGTGTTAGGATACTGAATCCCACTGTCACATAGCAAATGAGCACATTCTAAGTAGTGTAGGAGTTACATAAGGGGGAGGAACAGAGTAGGAGATAGGTGACATCACAGGGGGGAATGGCAGAAAGAAATGCAGTTCATTGGAGGTCAGTGTTACATGACAGATGTCAGACACATATCATGGAAAGAGGAGTGCCACAAGATAAGCATGGGAAAGTCAAGAAATGGAAGGTGTACACTGTTGCTTACACCAAAGTTTCTTGCTGGGCGTGCAAGCGCATGTGTGCGCACCATAAGGCGCGAGTAGGGCCGTGTTCGTGCGTGTAAGGCAGACTGAGCATGTGGGAACCTGTTGGCAGACTTGTAAGACTTTTTGCGCTGGTGTGCGCGCGTTTCAGCCTGAATAAGAAGATTCTAAACCGTGTAAGCATGTGTACGTGCGTGTAAGCCACTGTGAGCATGTTTCTGCTGGTATGCGCGTTGCTCCCCACTGAGGAAACAGAGAGGAAAAAGGAAGCAACAGAATTAGTAGGAAGCTAGCAGGGAATACTGCTGGAGCTAGCAGGTGAAAAACATTAGAAGCAGGCAATTACACAGGCAGAATAGTAGCCCAGCCAAGCACTTAAAACTCTGCAAACAGCAGTGCAGGATGTTTCTCTCAAGAGACACTGCAAGACAGGAGTAAGCTATTAGAAGTGAAAACTGAAAAAGCTGAACTCAGAGCAGAAATGCTAGGGGCTGCCATAGCTGTCATAAGGAGACATAGGCTACCTGCTGAGGGTGGTGACAATGCAAATGGTGCCAGACAACCCACAGTGAGGAGACGGAGAAGAGTGTACAGGCCCAGGGTCATCTACCACGGGTTACATGAGCTGGAGATAGTGGAGCGCTATAGAGTGGACAGAGACCTCCTGCAGCAAATTGTTGAGCTGTGCAGGCCACGCCTCACACACAGAACCAACAGAGGGGAACCCATCTAGTGGAAACCAAGGTATGTGTTGGCCTAAGAATACTAGCAACAGCTACCTTCCAGAGACCAATTGGTGATATGATGGGGATATCACAGGCATCAGCCTCCAGTGTACTGCACCAGTTCCTGGATGCCATGTCAGCACATGTCGGTGATCATGTATATTTCCCCAATGCCCATGAGGTATTGGCCAGCAATATGCGTCTCTTCCAGCAAATAGCGGAATACCCTGAGGTAGTGGGTGCAATAGACTGCACGCACATACGCATCAAAGCACTAGCTGGTGAGCGGGGTAGGGCCTACATAAACCGCAAGGGCTTCCCCTCCATCAACTGCCAAGTCGTGTGTGATGCCCAGGGCATAATAATGAATGTGTGTGCTGGCTGCCCTGGGAGCTACCATGCTTCCCATATCTGGCATTTGACGCAGCTGTACCAGACACTTGCCAATGGGGACATCCCACATGGACACCTAGTGGGGGATGCAGGTTATGCACTGGAGCCGTGGCTGATGACACCCATCAGAAACGCACACACACCTGAACAGGAATGCCATAATTAGGCACACGCACAAACACCTAATGTAATAGAGCATGTGTTTGGGCTGCTCAAGTCACGGTTCCAGTGTCTGGACACATCTGGTGGAGCCTTGCAGTACTCACCAACTATATGTACCCAAATTGTCATGGTATGTGCTATGCTACATAATATGATCTTGTGAAAACAGCTGCAGCAGGACCAGCATAGGGCCGGGCCAAACAGCACCCCACCATTGTCAAGGCCATCACAGGCAGAGTGTGACTCGGAGGAGGAACAACCTGAGCCTGCCCCAGTAGGCAGAAGGAGGCATGCCCAGTATGCCCAGGCCTTGGCAAAGAGGCAATGCATAGCACATACACTGGCTCAGTAAGAACCCTGGGAATGATACCCCTCTCTGACTCACTCATATAATAACAGGGATGCCTAAAATGACATAATGTGCTCTCAAACATGCACAGGGAGTGTAGTATGTGCATCCGACAGAGGCAGCCCTGCAGCACCACCTGAGGCATGAATACCATGTGTTAAGCAATGTAACACCATGTAGTATATGCAAACTTGATGACCCTGACTAACATCCTACCCTCACCAAGCATGATGCCACAATATGACGATGAGATGATCAATTGCAATAATTGGCTGAAGTATTGCTGTTAGTCAAAGGGAATCCAATGTGTGCCAGCCTGGGATGACATGCTGAGCATGACATGATGCTCCACCTGCTAGGGGTGGTGTGCACCTATCAGTCCTGGCCATATGGATACTGGCAAAGGCTGTTGGTACCCACAGGGTGCCTTGAATAGGTAAGGCTCAAAACACAAACCCACCTCCATAGGTATCACAAGGGATAAGAACCTAGATGTAATGTTACCCAAAGCCAGAAGTCTAAACAGCAAGATGCATGCAGTCTAAACTCCCCCAGTATGGAGAATGTTGATATCTGTCCTGTAACAGAAAACTGGGTCAAGGCTCACAACAGCACCCTAACACTACCAGGTTACACCTCATACTGTGCTGTACAGCCTCAAAACATGGAACAAGCTACAAAAGGAGAGTGACTAGCAATAACTGTCATGTTGGTACCACAACAAGAAGCAGCATGGACTAGCCATGGTCAAGTAACAGTGGCTAAAACTGCCTCCCAGTTTATAGCCTGCTACAGACTACCATCCTAACACCAGGAACTGCACTTGGCCTATGTTGGAATACATGAATATATCAAGCCCTCCAAACCACATTATACTGGGTGATTGAAAATACCCAAACATAGACTGGGAGCATTATTCTGGCTCCAACACTGTAGGACAAAAGTGCCTAGAATCCATAAACCAAAATGCCCAGGAACAAAGTACCAATCCCACAAGAGGGGTAAGCATACTGGATGTGATAATCAGCAACATGGGTACTGGATGGCAAGATGAGAAGTGTATCCCTCACTGGTAAGACCAGACCATAGAGTAATCACACCAGATATACACATCCTGACCACAGTCCCTGGCCAGAAAACCACAGTGAAAAACATGTGTAAAGCAAAAGTTGCACTCCTCCAAACTGATGTGGAATCCATTAAAGGCCCTGTGCAGGTGCAAAATATGGGCCACACCTCAGAACCTGTTATACAGGCATTCCATGAACACTGCCAGGAATGCATGGATTATGCAATCCCAAATAAAACCAAGACACAATGCCATACATGCAGGCATCTGGCATGGTGGACTCCAGCCATTACCAAACCATGCAAGAGAATGATGAAGCTACTACATGATAGAGCAAACATAAAAAGGGAAGTAATCACTGATCAGTAGTATGGCAATAAAATATGTCCACTCATACAATCCATTAAGGCCAGCTACAACAAGTTGAATCTGTGAATCTTGAGGCAATGTTACACCTGCCCCATGTACACAGACAACCATCACCTCCCCCCAAGAAATACAAATATATGTGAGAGATGCAACCATTTATCCAAACCGGAGGCTGAGCTCTCTCATCTCAGTACTGTCAAAACTATTCAGGAGGAGAAGATAACCACACACACACCACAAACCCAGTCTCACATAGACCTATCACAACTGCAAACCAAAGACATAAACACAGAAAAACATTCCCGGAGGCCCTAATTACAAACACACCACATCAACAGAGGCCTCCAAAGCAGACACCCAAGCAACCACTACCTCCAAACATAGTACATGCAACACATAGTACACAAAGCTGGTGTGCCAGTCACAGGCCAGAAGGAGAAACAACATGCCTGATACAGTTGTAATAGGTGACTCCATAGTCAGACACACTGCTGTACCATTCACCAGACTGAACAAGGGAAAGGGTACAGTAAGCTGCCTGTAGGCTGCTACAATATGCCACATAACACAAGTATGCAGGTCCCCCCAAAGCAAGTAGAAATATGATGCAGTCATTGTCCATGCTGGTGTGAATGACCTGAGATGTACCTCCCCAGACCACATGTAAAGAGACATAGATGAGCTCTCCGATTATGTAGTCCAGGCCGGTATGACACTGACCGTGTGCAGGATCCTACCCTCACCAAGAATGATGCCACAGTACAAACACAGAATGATCAGCTTTAACAAGTTTAACTGGTGTCATTGCACGGGGATCCAATGTCTGTCTGCTTGGGATGTCATGCTTGACAAGCCACACTGCTGTGCCAGGGATGGCTTGCACCTGTTAGCCCTGGGCATCTGGATATTGGATAAGGCTCTTGCCACCTCCATAGAGCCTTTCGTAGGCAAGGCTGAAAAGACTAACCCACCTCCCTAGAAAACATAAGTGGAAAGAAACATAAGGGTAATGCTGCCCAATGCCAGACATGTAAACCTCAACATGCATGCTCCCGAGGCCCTCCCCAGTATGGAGAACATCGATGTCCGTGCAGTGACAGAAACCTGCAGCAAGACTCCTGACAGCACACCAGCACTACCAGGTTATACCTCATGTCATGCGTTATGGCCCCAAAACCTGGACCAAAACATAAAAGGAGGGGGAGTATCCATATTCAGCACAGACACTCACACGTCCAGGTAACTGACAATGCACGAAGCATCGGAGACCACCCGTGTGCAACTAACCGTAGGCAAAACTGCTACAGACTACACTCTCACACACAGGAACCCCACTCAGCTGTCCTGAAAACACTGGACAGTATGAATGTCTCACCAAATACTAAACAAGGTACTCACAAATTACCACATAGGTGGTAATCCATTATGTATGGAAGGTGTAATCAGGGACCTAGGGACACAAGTGGACAGTAACCTGTCATGTGATACTCACATTGCCAACGTGGTTAGGAAGACTGTCTATATTGGACACTGTATCATGAAAGGATTCACATCTACATCAACAGAAGTCATTGTGTCCCTATACTGTTCTATTATCAGACCCATAATCTAGTACAATGCCTCATTTGGGATGTACCTTACCCGACACCTGCAGCAGTTAGAAAGACCTCAAAGGTACCTCACCAAGAGGATAAAGGGTCTCAAATATTTGTCATATGCTGCCTGGCTGTAGACACCTCAGCTGTATGCAGTCACATACTGCCTATGCAGAGGCATTGCATGCCTGTTGTAAAGGCCATGTCCAACACAGGAGTAATGGTCATGCTCCACCCCAGAAAACCCAAATCCATCAGAGCTGTGAGAGTGAGAGATGTCAACCTCAACACATAATGAAATAGGATGTGCTGGAGGGACAGATACATAACCCAGAGGCTCCCTTCACCCTGGAACGGAATCCCACTCCATGTTAGGCAGAGCCCCTCACTGACTCTCTTCAACAGGAATCTTGCCAAGTGGATGGATGATCGTAGATGTACACTGGGGGTCTTCACTGTGTCACATCCAGACAGAGGCACAGTAAAGTAAATCATAAATGGCCATAATATTCACATAGTAAGGGGTGGTGAAAGCCACACACACTCTGGCTAGGCCTAGAAATGCCCTAGGGCAGATAGCCTAGTATGAACCTATGAACCTATGAAGATACAAATTGTACAGGACACTCAGGATAATCACAAGGCTTTCTTAACTGATGGCAGGAACCTTGTTGGGAATTCACAGATATGCTCTGAATCACTCAAATATTACAAACAACATACCAAGCACACACACATATTGCCAACATCCAACCTGACAGGTGCAGTGCAACCCCCCCCCCCCAAATGCAAAATATCTATCCCAGCAAAGTGCTGGCCCCCTGACATTGCAGATGCTGAGGTAACAGCCAGCATCTACAAAGCAAAACACACAGCATCAATGGTATGAGATGGTGTCCTGGGCTGAGTCCAACATGGACTCCAAGAAGAATGGAATGTCAAATAACACTACTGCTCAATGTCAGCCTTACCACAGGATATGTACACAAAGAGCAGTGTACAACAACAGTGGTCCTTCTCCACAAAGGTGTTGCCTGAATGGATACTGCAAACTACCACCCCAGAATGCTGACAAGCTTGGTCTGCAAAGCTATGGAAAGGATCAGCATGTACCTCAGACATAAAGATACTGGGGACCTACTGACACTGGACCCTACCCAGTGTGGCTTTCTTAAATGTAGATCCTGCCGCTTAAACATGTTTGACTCATTTGAAACAGTCATTAAGGTCATTGATGAGGGGAATGTGGTCCACACAGCCTAGCTGGACCTTGCAAAAGGCTTCCATACAATACCCCACGTGTTCATTATAGATAAGCTCACCAGCTTAAATATAAACCCCTATGTCAGTAGAGGGGTTGCAAACCAGACCAAGGACAGAACTGACATGGTCAGAAATGCTGCAGCCATGTCAGACTACAAACCAGATACAACTGGCATCCCACAAGGTTCGGTCCTGGGACCTCCCTTGTTTGGTATATATGTCCCATAGGTACAGGCCAACATAGAAGGACTGTGTCTGAACAAGTTTGTAGAGGACTACTACAAACTGGCGACCATATCTGACCCTCCAGCTGACACAAGCATCCCACAAAAGGGCCACATAGAAACAGACAACTGGTGCCATAGCCATGTCAGCAAGCTAATTGCAGAAAAGTGTATAGTCAACCCCTGTGGATATACAGTAAGTGCCCACCAATTACCACATAGGTGTTAACCCATTAAGTACTTAAGATGTAATAAGAGACCTGGGGACACATGTTGATAGATATCTTGCATTGGACAAGCATGTGGCTGTAGTGGTTACAGAAACATACCATATACCCACCTAATCATGAAGGTAGTGAGATCTAGATCAGGGGAGGTCATTGCGGCTCTGCAGTCATCCTTCATCAGCGTCACAATTGACTACAATGGCCCCTGTGGGATGTACCTCAGCAGACACCTCTATCAACTGGAAAGATCCCAAAAGTACCCCACCAGGAGTATCAAAGAGCTTGAACAGATGCCATGTGTTGCCTGATTAAATAAACTTCAGCTCCACACACTGCCATACTGCCCACCCAGAGGCAAGCTGTGCCTGATGTATAAAGCTATGTCCAAGCTGGAATCAATGAGCATGCTGCACCTTGTACAATCTGAATGGCAGTGAGCTATGCACATGAGAGACCTGAACCCCAGTACTGACATACATAGGACAAGCTGTACTGAATGATCCATAACACAGAAGCCACCCCCACTCTTGAGTAAACTCCCAGTACAGGTTAGCCAGAGAGTCACCCATCGACTCTCCTCAAGAGGAATCTTGATGAGTGGATGGGAGATGGTAGGTTTACCCTGGGTATCACTGTTATGTCACAGGTAGACGGGGGCACAGTATACTAACCATGACATATGTCATGGCAAACTCCAGTTACAATGTGTGTCGAAGGACAAACACACTCTCTGACTAGCATTAGAAATGGCCTGGGGCACATCGCTAGTGTTTGCCAATGTCCACCTATGTTGTGGAATACACTACCAATGTTGGAAAAGTCTAGTTTAAGTAGTCCATATCTGAACATAATGCAACATGGTCATATGTGCACAACTGGCCCCTAAACAGTCTGTTGTGCTCACTATGAAAATTTAAAGCAGTGATAGGACTAAAGCCCAGGATACTGTCCACCACAGTGAAAGTACTGAACCAGTACACTATATGGTACTACAGTGTTAGGTCAGTATGAAAGGATGTTGACAACTGTATGCAAAGTATCCCATGCAAACCCTGCAGGCACAGTATAATCCCTGCTGTGTTCAGACACGAAGCAGTGTGCCAGTAAGTACACAACATGACACCCAACACACAACCATAAACGTGAGATATTGTTGAAGTTCACACTCATCCACATATGTGGTGGACTGCAGAGTTCAACATATGGAAAGCTCACACTGGGCATGCTCGCACACTTTGATAAATGAGACATATGTCAGACAACATGCCATGGAAAGGCTGAACTGGGCATGCTCACACACTTAGGCCATATCTCAGTTTAGCAGTTGGTCACACATATCTGGTATTTATACATGTAATTTCAGGAACCAACCACATTACAGCAGTCTGCCCAGTGCACACAGTTACATGACTACAGAGACATAAGTGATATAGTGGATCCCCCTCATAATCAAACATCTTCCACAGATACACAAGTTGTTCATAGAAACAGGGAATGCTATGGCAATAAAGACCTGCAAACAGTCTATCAGCAACAAATATTGTGCACCTGACAATTAAACATATGGGTGTAGAGGTCAATATTAGGCTGTTTGCCCTAGAGAATGAAAGCTTAGCCAGAGTGTGCCTGGCGTCTGCATCCCCAGTACAGTAGGCTACTGTGCCACTGTAAAGTAGGTCACATAAGGCACCATTTGAGGCTAGTGTGCTGTGCCTCCATGGGGGTGGGTAGGGTTTTTTGAGCCCACCCGGTTGGTTTGGGTGGGAAAGGGTTTGAGGTCTAAAATAATGGGGGCAATAAAAATAGGGGAGTTATTTTTGCGGACAATTTTATGTCCCTGTTTGGGTTTGGGGTTTAATGTTTAGTACTTTTTGAAGCCCCCCTTTGGGGTTGCCTGAAGTTTTTCCTGTTGGGACAGATATTGGTGGTGAACCTCATGTCCTGGTTTTAAGTCAGGGTATATTTTGGGTGCATTCAATGCCCCTTCCCCAGTCTAAATGCAAGTCGGTTATAATCCCGTTAAACCCCCCCCCTGGGTTTTGAGTCCCAAGTTTTTCGGAAAGTTGTTTTCATTACATTTTTTTCAGTGCAATTCCGGGGGGGGGAGGGTTTTTCCAGGAAAGGGGGTTGGTAGTTAAAATGGTGGTCACCCTTTAAAATGGGCCCAGTCAATGGGGTAAATTTTTCCCCTTTCTTGGGATGGTCCGAAGCAAGGTCCAAAAGTAGGGTGGGGTAATGTTGTGAGTTAATTCCCCTAACCTGCCGAGAACAATGGAAAGGTTTATGTGAAATTCAATCTTACTTTCCCAGGGGAAAAAAGGGTTTTCCATTTGGGTTAACTTTTGTTGGGTTTTTAAAAAAATGGGTCAAACATGGATAAACAAATGCCTGCTTGGGGCTTCCCAAGTAGGTGGTAAAACTAAATCTATTGAAAGGGTTAGTGTTTTTTAAAAAAAAAGAGAGCCCCCTTAAAAATAGGGAGAACAACCCAGATTCAAATCCCTTTTTAACCCTAAGTGTCAAATATAATTTGGAGGGGGAACCTAAATCCATTTTTGGGGGTTTTGGTGCAATTTTTGGGGAGGGGTGTCCCTTTTGGGAATGGGTAAAGGGAATTTTAAAACCCCATGAGAGCCCCCTTGCACAGGAGAAAAACCTCCCCGGAAAAACCTTTTGTTGTCGATTATAAATAGAGGAGGGGGAACCCAAATGGAAGTGTTGTTTTGGGGGTTAGTGGTAATTCTGAGGGGTGTCCCTTTTGGAATGGGCCCCCAGGAGACACCCCTAAAAAGGATGCACACCCTTAAACGAGGGGAAGGAAAAATAGTAAGGAAAGACTCCCCAATTTTCCGTCTTAGTGTCATAACATAGTTAGGTAGGGGGTTTTAATTTCAAGTGTGGG
This sequence comes from Protopterus annectens, assembly GCF_019279795.1. Taxonomy (NCBI): domain Eukaryota; kingdom Metazoa; phylum Chordata; order Ceratodontiformes; family Protopteridae; genus Protopterus; species Protopterus annectens. The sequence continues at coordinate 956,470,139 of NC_056732.1, forward strand.
GGGTTTTGTGTGGGGAAATTCCCTTTGGAACTGGAGAAACACACAAGAAACCCTTTCTAAGCACCGATGATGTCAGCACCCTATAAACACAGCAGGAGAAACCTTCCCAATACCAAATTAACGGCGCTCCGCTAATGTGTCTGTCTTGAGTGTCATAACATAGTTAGGTAGGGGTTTGAATCCTTCAAATGGCAAGTGTGTGTGTTTGGGTGAGGGGGGTTAGTGTGTGTGCAATTCTGTATGAGGGAAATGTCCATTTTGGCAACTAGGAGAACACACTACAGGATGCACATTCCCCTTTCTAAACACCGATGATGTCAGCACCCTATAAGTATAGCAGGAGAAGGGAAACCTCCCAGTAATGTGAATAGCATGCTCGGCTAATGTGTCCGTCTTGAGGGTCATAACATAGGTAGGGGTTTGAATCCTGCAAGTGTGTGTGTGCAATTCTGTGTGAGGGAAATGTCCCTTTTGGCAACTAGGAGAACACACTACAGGATGCACATTCCCCTTTCTAAACACCGATGATGTCAGCACCCTATAAGTACAGCAGGAGAAGAGAAACCTCCCAGTAATGCGAATAGTGTGCTCCGCTAATGCGTCCGTCTTGAGTGTCATAACATAGTTAGGTAGGGGTTTGAATCCGGCAAGTTTGGGAGAGGGGGGTTAGTGTGTGCACAATTCTGTGTGAGGGAAATGTCCCTTTTGGCAACAAGGAGAACACACTACAGGATTCACATTCCCTTTCTAAACACTGATGATGTCAGCACCCTATAAGTACAGCAGGAGAAGGGAAACCTCCCAGTAATGTGAATAGCGCACTCTGCTAATGCATCTGTCTTGAGTTTCATAACATCGTTAGGTAGGGATTTGAATTCTGCAAATGACAAGTGTATGTGTGTGTGTGTGGGGGGGGTGGAAGTAGGGTGTGTGTGCAATTACATGTGTGAGAGAACTGACCCTTTTGCCAACCAGTACAACACACCATCTGCTGCATATTCCAATCTCTACACAGAGATGATGTCAGCACCCTACAAGTACAGCAGAAGAGGGCAAATCTCCCAGTAATGAAAATAGCACGCTCTGCTACTGCATCTCTCACTACTGTCATAGCACAGTTAGTTATGGCTTTGAATTCCACACATGCCGCGAGTGTTTTTGTCACACAGAATGCCCATGTGTGTGGGTTGTTGTTCACAATAATGCATGACATTGATTAAACCAGTAATGGCAATGAATTCCACACATGCCGCGAGTGTTTTTGTCACACAGAATGCCCATGTGTATGGGTTGTTGTTCACAATAATGCATGACATTGATTAAACCAGTAATGGCAATGGACACAGATGATGTATGTGTGTGCCAAATACACATATGTACCTGTGACCTTCAATAGTTCCCATGTCTGATGCCTGCCACATGTGAATACATGGTATTTGCACTGGATAACATTATGACTGTGGTCTTCTGTGCGGGTGCTGCATGTGGTATGTGTATATACAGTGTGAGTTGTATATGGTATCATCCTAGCAGCGATGGATACACATCTGGTCTGGGGCATATAGTCTACATGTTGTTGATGAACAGGTGCTGCATGTTTTCACCTGTTGTGGGAGTGGTAACAAGTTGTTCCATAGCAATGCAGTGACTACATGCTAGGAACCTTTCAGCTAGGGTGTTGTAGCTACAGTAATTCATCAGCATTCAGTAATACTTCAGCATTCTTGGTGAGGGTATGATGCCAACCAAGGTCAAGGTCATACCAGCCTGTGCCACATGCTCAGAGAGCCCTTCTCTGTTCCCTATCATGTAGTCCAGGGAGATACATCACAGGTCAGCCATAGTGGCATGGACGATGACTGAGTCATATGTGTCCATGCCTCTGACTGACCTGTATGCTTGTGTTATGTGGTGGACCATAGTGCCCCACGGGCATATCACTGTGACCTTCACCTCGTCCAGCCTGGTGAGCGGGATCAAACTGTACCGGACAATAAAGTTACCTAACACAACTGTAGCAGGTGTGTTGTCTAGCCGTACAGGCTGTGACTGTTTGGCACACAGGATTTGTGTGCTATGTGTTGCACGTGCTGTGTTCCGGCTTAACGTATGCCTGTGTGCCAGCTGCAGAGGTGTCTGCTGCTCAGGCAGGATGCTATTCTGAGGCTCCACAAATGTCCCAGTGTGTTCATGTGTTTGGATTGCTGTCAGTGTAGGTCTACATCAGACTGGTACTGTAGTCACTGTAGTATTTCATGCCACCTGACAGGTTATGCCAGTACTGGGTTCAGAGTGCTTAGTCCCCAGTTTGGCTATGTGGTTGCATCTTATACATGTGTTGTACGTCCATGTGTAGGGGAGAGGGTTGACTGTGTACATATGGCAGCTGTGACATTGCCACATGACTCACATATTCCACAACTGTACCATAGAGGTGACTGACAAGGGACCTTTGCACATGCTACCATAGTATTGTGATTGCCATGGTGATTAACAGCACATAGGGCCAATGGGGAACAAGGTACAGAAGGTGAGTATGTGTGGGTGTAGTGCCTGTGGTTAGTTAGCACTGGCATATATGACTGCTCACGTGGTCAAATGCCAGGTAAGTCATATGCAATGTGTCACAGGCAACGTACATGCGAACAGGACAAACAGTGACATTCTGTCAAGTGAGACATGGATATACATATAGTAAGCTATGCAGATGTCACTAGGAGTCCACAGAAGCTCTGTAAATCTGCATTGCAGGTGGAATCAGTGTTCCAGGGTAACTGCAAGCAAACATGCATGCAAACAAAGCTACAGTAAGCAGGGCTGCATGTAGTCCATTGTACAACAAACAAGTTGTACCACTTCCAGTAGGTCACAGTGCAAATATGCAGGCACTATACACATGTACATGGAAATACACAGGTCAGATGGCCAGGGTCCAGTCTCAGCGCACACAAGTGTACAGACCATGTACCGTCAGGATGTACAATAACCCGATGGAAACCCAGGTGCTCATACCTGCAGTAATATACATGTCAAATAACAGACACTGAGCCTTCACTCAGTGGTTCCATACTTAGTAGGATGTATGCTACCTGTCCTGTCACCACAGTATCCCTGACATTTATGGGGACTCTTCCTCCTGTGAAAGTTAGTTTTGTGTGTTGGGGCTGTCTAGGATGGTATGAGATGTGAGCTTGCAGTGCTAGGGTGCTCCTGTGTGTCCTGTACCAGTCGTGTAGTACTGCACACATATCAACATCTTCAAACATCCACATTGCAGAGTCCAGTGTGGGCAACATGCCACTTGCAGTTTACATGTCCATCATTGCGTATCAATACTTTCATTACCTTATCCCCTGTGCTACCTATGTATGTAGCCTTCTGTTGACATCCTTACCACCAGTATGCCAACATGTGCAGATGATACACTATGGTACTTACCATGGGTGTAGAAAACAGTACAAGACAATCTTACCCTTACTGCATCAGGCATGCTGGGATATACCCACAATTATATCAGCACACTGTACTGTTAACAACATGATACTATTACTACAGGCCTATGTAGTCACCCTGTGCATCAGCAACATGTTAACCTGTACCTGCACTGATGTTACAGATTGCAGGAGGTGGCACAGTTTCATCATATGCACAGGGTGTGAACTTGGTATACCTGAGTCTGCCACTGATACCACCAATTGACATATATGTGTATGTGTGTTGGTGACGGACAGCAGTACAGGGTGGGGCAATGTTGATGCAGTGTGTGTGTGTATGCGGTAGCCCTAGGTGTTGTCAATTCGCATGTGTGTATGGATGCACACAGTTCCACTTCATGGCTGCCATATACCGGTGTTTGTGGACAGCCACAGACTGTACCTGCCAGGTCATACAGATCAGTGTCTCTGGCCACGGACATGGTACCTGTGCCTTGCAGGGGTGCTACGGACTGTATCCAGTACCAATCCAGACTGGGTACTGTCATCAGAAGCAGGTGTTCATTGACTGGACACAGATCCCTGTTGGGCCTGTCCAGAGCCACGTGCACATGGTCTCCTGGGGCGGTCTGATGACAGCACAGACCCAGCATTGCTGGGGCTGCTGCTGGTACTATGGGGGCGGCCGCGGCCCTGTTGCCATCCGCAATGACTGCCAGCTGCTGCTGTTGCTGGCATACGCCCACGTCGATGCCTCAACTGTCCACCATTGCCCTGGCTCAAGGACATGTAGTTGTGGAACTGATCTAATATGTCCCCACAATGTCTGTCTATGACACTGGTGAAATTACAGATGGCAGCCGCAATGTCACGCATACTGTCAGTCATGGCTGTGCGACATGCTGTCAGCTCCCTCAGACCCAGTCTGGTGTACCATTCCATACGTGACTGTGCCTGCATGACAGCCCGAAACATAGCTGAGGTTGTAAGACCTCTGTGGACACGTCTGACAGGGGCAGTACACCCACGGATGCTCCCACGAGAACCCCTGGACATCTTTCTGTGTGGTACCATCTCAGGGCCATGCCCATGGCTGCTGTGTGGGGAAGCATGTGCCACAGATACCACATTACCCTGGTCAATGCCCACTGTATCCTGTCCATCACCTAGGGACATTGGTGACAAAGGGTGTATTGGCAGGATAACTGTGCGCATTGATGGGGTTGACAGCTGTGTACTGTCAATTGGCTGACCAATGACAGACCCTGGCACACCTTCCTGTGCCATTACACAGATGTCATCATTATCAGTACCCGTGGCACCTGACTCAGGTTCCCTGCTGCATGACACCAGAGCAGCACCAGAACCTGTGGGAGGGAAACAGGAAACACAGTTTACAATGTCTACACAATGTTACCAGTGATGCACACATGCACACATGCACACGTGCACAAGTGCACACATGCACAGATGCACACATGCACAGGTGCACACATGAACAGGTGCACACATGCACACATGCACCCATGCACACGTGCACACGTGCACACATGCACACATGCACATGCACACGTGCACACATGCACACATGCACACATTTGCACTTGCACAGTTGCACACCTTGCATACTACGCAGTATGCGAGATATCAACACACAGACACAGACACACCTGCGTGCATACACAGAGCACTACTAAGTGAGCCTAATATTACTATTACTATCAAGACTATTAAAGGTATTGTTAATACACACTCACCAGCATGGATAGGCTGCATTGCTGTTACATCGGAGGGACCTGCAGAAGTGAGGAAATTAATGTCAGTGGGCACAACTGTGCCATTGTTACTGAGTATGATACAGGTCAGTAGTACAAGTTGCCTTTCACAGGTCAGCTGCTGATATTGAGAATATCACACTTGCACATTAAATACTATGATGACAGCTACAAACCAAGGACACACTTCACACATGCATTAACTACCCGTGTACACAACAGTCAACTATACATATGGCATATTACCTGCACGCTCGTAGTCTTGGTGCTGTGTGGCTCCAGCCTCCATCATAATGCAGGTCTGCTGCTGTTGTTGTTGGCAGGCTGGAGCCACAACACTTATGAGTAGTCCCTCCAGTCTGGTGAGTGGGGATGTGTAGCTACCCCATCACTTGTGGCAACCTGTTGCCTGTGGATATCCAACGCACGCTGATGGACATTTCTGATTTAATCACTGCAGTGATGTTGTACCTGCTCATATGTCCTATTATGCATGCCTATGTCATTTACTCTACGGACCAGGTCTTGCCTCAGTGCAGCCCTCTCCTGCTGATTCTAGCTGGTGCGGGAAAAGAGTATTGCATAATCCCGCACTAGGCTCTGGTGTATTTCCTCATCCTCAGCTGCAGAGTACACTGGATTGCACTGGTGAGCCATGGTCCTGAAAAATACCGTGGCAGCAAAATATGTCAGCAGAATTTGGCACACATACTACACATGCTGCTCGACTGTTGTGATACAAAATATCTCACATATATAGCATCTGTCTGTCTATTGGTGGATACACATGGAAATGGCCAGGTATCAGTGCTCAGCCAACAACTGTGCAACAGTACCTGGCACACTCCATATGACATACTACCAAACCCCAGCAGTCAGAACACTGATTCAGGTCCAAAGCACATCCTTACTCTGGGGGTTTGTATCGAGGTACTGTATGGGGTACATCATCAACTACTGTGATCTGACCACAAACTAATTGCCCTGGATATACATATCCAACCTCCACCACCAGCACAAACGACTACAGTGAATAACATTTCAAATGCAAACTTTACACTTCATAACACTGAGATGGTATCCTTTAAGCCCACTGGGCCAGTGGAAGACACAACCCACAATGCTGACTCCTTCACAAATGATTTCTACGGACATCTTAGAGAATGCATGGATCATGCAATCCCATATAAGACCAAGACACACTCCATAAAGGGAAAGCATCCTGTCTGGTGGACCCCAGCCATAGACAGATTGTATAACAAAAGATGGAAGCTACTGCAAGACAGAGCATAATTCCATAAAGGGAAGGCATGTCTGATCAGCACTAGTAAAGAGCTATTTTCTCTCATACAAACATCTATGGGCAACTTTGAGAGGGAAATCACCAGGGACACTACAGATAACCACAAGGCCTTCTTCAGTTATGTTAGAAACCTGGTCAGAAACCCTCCAATATGCTCATAGTTAGTACACAACAACAAATAATTCACTGAACCCACAGATATTGGCAACATTGTGGCAGACAGGTTCAGTGCAAGTTTCCACCCTCCCTCTCCCCCAAACTAAGACATACTTATCCCAGCTGAATGTAACCTCCCTGTCATCACAGATGTCCAGGTGAGAGCCGCCCTCAGAAAAGCAGAAAACGCAGCCATCAATGGGACCTGATGGTATCCCCGGTTGCATGCTACATGAACTCCAAGAGGAGCTAAACACACATATGCTATGTAACACTAGCCTGACTACAGGATATGTACCTGTACACTGGTGTACAGCAGCAGTGGTTCCACTCCACGAAGGAGGCACCTCTACATACCAATACAATACAACACAATACAATACAATACAATACAATACAATACAATATGCTATTGCCCCTGGGACTACAGCAGCATACTGTTCTGTTACCCTGACCATTGTGACACATGTGGTGTGATGGTACCTGCTCCTGTCAAACAGTTACACAGGATGACTCATATGGCATATTACCTATCTGACTAACATTCAGCAGGGGTATGTGTGACATGTACTCATGGGGAGTCTTGCTTCTTAACGCTGTGTGGTTTATTGCAGGGTATGTCTTCCCTGTGGGTAGGAACCTGTACCTCCACCATGTGCTCTCTACTGCGGTGTCAAGGACGACACACAGCAGTCATTTAGGTTGTGGATGGTGTGAGGTGTTACTATGGTTGTTGGACATCTGTCATGGGTGTGACTTAAGTATGTAAATCTAGGAGTGGTAATCTTTATGTGGGTAGTATGTGTGTACTCTGTGGTGTTGTCAGTCACTGTGCATTGGTAATGTGTTTGAGTGCATTGTCACAGTGTTGTACATGTCACTGTGTCCTTCTCCATATCTGTAGCTGTCATGTGAGGTACATACCATGGCAGCCATTGTGTGGTGTGGAGGGGTACACTGACCTACATGTCAATAGCTGACACACCATGTCTGCTGACACATACCATGTGCAGGTATTCCAGGAATAGTGTGCCACTGTGACTATCATTGGGGGGACTATTGTACACATTTATGACCCTGTTCACCCCTGACACATGCAGTGGTGGGCAGCCAATCACATATCTGCTGGTTACTGGTGTAGGTGATTTGAAATGGGTTATGGTACTCCAGTTTCGACACTGGTGTTCACTCCATGCCTTTGTCACCAGGCACCTGTTGCAATACATCTGTACACATGTGCCTCACTCAGAATATATATACATCTCTCTCTCTCTCTCTCTCTATATATATATATATATATATATATATATATATATATATATATATATGTATATATATATATATATATATATATATATATATATATATATATATATATGTATATATATATATATATATGTATATATATATATATATATATATATATATGTATATATATATATATATATATATATATATATATATATATATACACACACATATATATATATATATATATATATATATATATATTTATTTATTGATGTACATATATTGCTATAGATATGGAGAGGGGGGTGTGACAGAGAGGGGTGAGAGTGACAGAGGGGTGGGACAGGGGAGTGTGAGATCGTCATATACAGTCATATCGGTAGATAGTCAGATCTGTCTGTCTATGTATATGTATCTACATATATATCCATATCTGTATGTGTGTATTACATATATATTTTTCTACATATGCTATATATCTACATCTGTCTATGTATTCCTATATCCCTCTCTATCTATGTATATGCATATTATATATATATATATATATATATATATATATATATATATATATATATATATATATATATATATATATATATATATATATATATATATATATATATATATATATATATACATACATAGATATATTGACATATATACATATCCATATGATAGATAGGTATATCAACATGTTTGTTTACAAAACTGTATACACACACTAACATACTGCTAAACATACATAACTGTGAAACCTACTTTGTACATTGCACTACAACCTACATTCAACCTACATTCATATGTGCACATAGATACCCTCACATACATATGTATGTACAGCCTTCACTGATAGTTGCTGTATGTCCCCTGCCCTATGCACATCTTCATATACATATGGATACAGACCAATGACACATATGGAGGGTTCACAGTATGTAGACTTTTAAAGTATTACTATACATTACCTGAGTTTGTCACAGCTGCTTGCATTGCCATTTAGTTTGGCTTCCTGCTGCTGCTCCCGTTGGCAGATGTCAGCTTTCGAGTGGGTTTTGATGAGTGCTTTTGTTTGTGTATGTTTTCTCTCTCTCTCTCTCTCTCTCTCTCTCTCCCCCTACCTCCAGAGGGTGCAATGAAAGTATTGCATGTGTGGACTGGGAGTACAGCATGCTTTTGTAGGTATCTGCATATGTCCATGTGATGGCCTCTGCACCAGTTGTTAGCCAGCATTTGCTAATTGCATGCAGCCAGTTGTGTACTGATTGCAGTTCTCACTGTGATTCCAGGACAGTGCTATAAAAGGTATGTGAGATAGGCATAGCCCTTCAGAGTTTAAGGGCAGGGACCATGCTGGTATGCTGTGGACACTGTTCTGTGAGTGTAAAGGTTAGTATCTCTCTCATATTTCTGGCTGTGTTGTAGATTAACATTTCTCCATTCATTTCTCCAGTTTCCTGTACTAAGTGTGTATGTACACTGACACCTGAGACTACTACTACTGTTAATGTGGGTGTGTGTGCTTTCCTGTGGGACATGTGGTGTAACTGGTATATAGCAGTGGCTCTTGCACTTTGTTGCTATGGCTTCAATATTTGCCCTTTACATTCACTACTTGTCTGCCTGCTAGGTGTCTTGACTGTAGTGTGTTGCTGTGGCTTTCCTATTTTCCATGTACATTCACACCTTGGAATGCTTGCTACATCTGCTAGGGTGTTACTGCATGCAGTGTGGTTGGGCCATGGTGTGGGCCTTGACATCTATTAGGGTATTTGAGTATGCTGCTGAGCAGGCCCCAGAGACTCTCAGGTGCATCTTTTATCTGCCTCATGGAATGGTACATATCAGTGGGGTACACCCATTAAATTGCCTGGTATTCTGCAGTTGTGACTGTGGGTTAGCATGAGCATATGTATTACTACACTATTCCCGATGTGCAAGTGGTGCATACTTTCAGTACTTCATAGTTACCGTTGCATGTGTTGTAACACCTTTCTGCCTACTGTTTGTACATTTCACAGGTAGTCTGTGGGCCATCCCTGTAACTCAGTCACTGTTGCTATGTCTAGGCTCTTAACTATTCAAATATGGCAGTGTCAGACCTCTCAAGTATGCAGATATTTGCAAGATGTCCACATTTTTGTCTCATATTTTGGTCCATATCTCATAAACAGCTTTTTCTGGCAAATCACTCTGGGCTCAAGTCAGACTATAGTGACAAACATTTCAGTTTCAGACTTCGTACCCTTCCAAACATCCAACATAATGCAAAACCTGATACTCTCTCAACTGTCTAAGTTTGTTGGAGCAATATTTGGAATGTGTCCCTGTTTTTGGGCCTTTGCTCCACATTTTTTATTACTTAGTCTGGATGTGTTGCTGTAAGAGGTTGTGGGGTATGGGCAGTGATTATCCTGCTGTGAGTATGTGTGTGGCTTGCAAGGTGCTACAGTGACATTATTACCTACTAGCTACCAACTAGCATGGCTATTTCTGCTCACACACTACTATTATAGAAATCCACTACATTTGACAGTAAATATACATGACATGCTTTGTGTACTACACATCCTATATTCCCTTTACATTCATTCCTACTATTACATGATATATTTATTGTAGCACAATGTTCTTATATAACAGTCATGGCATCATGGTAAGTCATACAGACTACTGTTTCCTGGGTTCGGGACTGACAGTGGGATTTTATTTTGCTTTTGAGCAGACTACAGGCCTTGTCATTCAGAGTGACTAAGGCACTTTTAAGCAGTTGTAATCGGGTTAGCGCTGGTTTGCGCAGAGCTCACGCATGTGCACTGGCGCTTAGCTCCGCGCACACCCTCTTACAACTGCTTAAAAGTGCTTACTCTTGTGCACACCCGCGCTAATTTCTTTGAAAGAAATGAAAATGGGGAGACAGGAATGTGGTGAAAAAAGGGGTCACAAAGAGGGCAAGACAGTAGGGAAACAAGCTCGGGTTTTGCAGGAGGGATGTAGGTAAGGCCCATAGCTGCCCATTTCTTCATCAGCAACAGCTGTACATATGTTTGTAATTTGGTGTGACATTTGAAATCTTCCACCCCTGAGAGAGGTGTAAGGACAACAATAATACTTGTTGTACAGCCAATTGTAATTGACAGTTTCCATGTCCAGCAGACATGTGTGCAAAATGGGCAGCTATGTATGGGGTGTAATTTGTTTGTGGGTACAGAGTGCCCTTTTTTTTTTTTCAGGTGAGAGTGGTATGTCAGGTACAGGAAGTCGGTATAGCTGGGGAGGTAGGTTAACAGACAAGACAAACAAGATGCATACAGGGGCAGTGTATGACACATGTGGGGGTGCTACACAATTGACGGGGACAGATGTTTGGATATCTAGAGCCCATGAGCCCACAGATGGCAACAGTGGAACTGATATCCCCACCCATGGGCAATTGCCACTGTGCCTTCACTGCCCAGGACAGGGCTGTGCTGGGGGCTGTGTAGGCCAGGCAGCAGGCATGCCCGTTAGTTGTGCCACCCATGCCTCAAGCTGGCATAGGGGTCCAAGAACAACTTCACGGATCTCCCTACGCATCACAGTCCAGACATTATGGAGGGTGAGTGGATGTTCTCCTCCAGCCACACTTGCAGAGGGGGGATGAACCCCATCCCCTGCAGCACTTCCACCCGCAGGTGGCACAGGGCCACTGGAGGAGGGTCCGGCCTGGGCACTACTGCCAGGTGCACTCGCCAGCTGAGGAGGGAAAGGTGGGTCCGCTGGAACCCGCCTTCCCTGTCGTCCTATGTTTTGCATTATGTCCATGACAGTTTGGGTTAGTAATGTACACTACCATTCACAATTAGTTGTAACAACATGCATTAGTATTCCCATTAACCAAACACCTAGATATTCAAACCATTGAACAGCAAGCATAACACATGTATATTTTGAACAGCAATAGACAGTCCAACAACATGCAGGGTTGATTGATGGCAACAGGCCATCAGGCTTGCATGTATGAACAGGGCAGATGCATCAACATACATGCAAATATGTATGAACCAACAAGACAAATGTCCAGGGGTGTTAATTGTGATTGCACATACCAATTTCATGTGGAATGGATTATATGTGGTTATAGGGTAGGGTGAAGAAAATTTAATTTACAACTTCAAATATCAATACATATGCTGTGCATTTCTAATAGCTGCAGATATATGCACACTACAGTTCTGCCTACAGTTTCCTATGTAATAACTCCTTCAAGTTGGTGATAAGAATGTTACTGCTACAACAATATACATTTTTATTTTTATTCATACACATTCATATCTGGCTCTGTTCAGCTACATCATCCTGCTACATTTGCTTTATATAGCTATAGACAACTGTGGATGTTTGGTATTTCAGACAACCATACTATCTGCATATTGCAGACTGAGAGCAACATATCCAGATTTTGGGATACACATTCCAGCTGCTGTACCATTTTCAGCACATGTTACTGTTTGGTTCTGCCTGTCACATTCATTTCATTCTGTACTGACTGCAGTATACTTTATTCAGGAGTTAGTACTACTGTATTGGTGGATTCATAACTCTTTCTCACATTCTCTCACTTGTTTTATTTTTACAATTCAGGATGGTACTTAATTCTAGGCTTTATTGACATGTTTTACCTGTAGTTCTAACAATCCTTTCCAACAGTCTCACTTCTGTCATGTTTCTGTATTTCAACAGGGATATATTTCACACATGTGTTTTACTCAGCTTCTGCAGCTGTACTTTTCAGCATGCTGCAGGTTATGTACTATTATATTACAGGTGGGACATTTTTATTTCAGAATTTTTTCATTTTTATGTTTGGATTACAGGCTGCATCACACTTTTGTAATCAAGCAATACTTGCAAACTCTCTTACACTGTTACTTGCACATTTTATTAATTAGTGACTACACTGCACTCTTTTGCTAACTGTCATACTTATATATTTATTTACAGTTACAGGGAGAGAATTACTGACCTGCCTGGTGGCGCAACAGTGCCAGCCTATCGCCATAGGCTCCAAGGTTCGCAGAACGGACACCTGCAGCTGTAATATAAATAAAGTAATATTGGAATACACATCTCCATAATATCAGCTAGGTTAATTTCTTACATAAATAATTACATGTAACTTACTCAGTAGTGGGGTGTTGGGCATTTGCCGGGCCACCTGGATCCAACGGTTCAGTTGGTCCTGCTTCCATCTCTTCAGGTCTGCATGGTGGTGACGGACCTGCTCACCAGTCCTTGGTATCCCTGTGGCACTGGTGAGATCATGAGCCAACCGGTCCCATGCCTCAGCCCTATATGCTCCCCACAGGACCTGGCCCTGCGTGAGTTGTGCCTCATGATTGTGGACAAGGAGCCAAACCATATATTTGGACTCCTCAATGCCCCACCTCTGTGCTCGAAAGCAACTACCCTCACCTACACCTGACATTCTGGCTGCAAGTCGGTTCTACAATCGGTTATGCTGTGTATTCCTGCCTATGGGGCTTATATATGCCGTTTTTCCTGCAAGTATCTGTGATTGGCAATTTTGGAATAGTATTAGCTTCGCAAAACCTGCTTTGTCATACTCCTCTTTCTATGCATTCCTATATATATGCTATTACTGCATTTCTAAGTGCAACTGTCATGGCTTAGTGGTTCAGTACCTTGACTATGGTGCATGGTATCCTGGGTTTGAACCTGGCCACTGCTTTTTATATTTTATGACTGTCTAAACAGGCTAGGAGGTGTGTCTGTGTAAAGGCAGATTTGTTACAGCTTGCTCAACTTTGCCAGCCGGTTAGCTTGTAGGCGCGGAGCGCAGCTCTGCGCAAATGGGGTACGCTGGTTTACACGTCATTTGGCTGTCAGCATGCATATTACGCTCAGCTCAGCTATGGGTACACAGTTTCAGTGTGTTAAACCACTGCTCACCTACGGGCACTCATTTTACACCTGTTAAACCACTGCTCACCTACGGGCAGATGTACTCAACTTGTTAGACTGTAGCTCAGCTATAGGCACATCTGACATTTTTTTTTTATTATCTCACATTTCTTCAAAATATATGGCCCATTTCATTACATTTTACATAAAATATAATTTTATATGTGTACATATATGTCAGGGACTTGTTTCATGTTTATTTCACTAAAAATAAAAATTGATGTTGGGGGGGGCTCGAACCATGACTGCCTGCTCTTCAGCTGACATCTCTACCACTACGCTATTGCTTCTTGGCTTACTTTGCATATTTAGTTCTTATATGCTTTTCCACTGACTGCTAACTGTAGCTAAGCTACGGGCACGCCCGCGCAAATGAGCGCACTCATGGGCAAGCATCTTTAAAATTTAAAAAAAAATTATAAGATGTTCATTTGTACATTTTATGTTCGTAGTCTGTGGGGGCATGTGTTGTGTTGTGTTTATTCACATTTACACGGGCTCTGTCATGGGGGTTTACTTTCGGGACTTTTACTCTTCTGGGGGCGTGTCCGTTTGCAGGGCTCGGCCTACGGACACGCCCCCTACTGTCTTCCATGGGCCGTGTTAGCCTTAGGTGTGATTCAGGATGCCCTCATGCATATGCATGACATGCTGACATCACACCGTTTAACTGCAGCCTCCATGTAAGCCTTGTAACTCTTACATGGAGGCTTCGTGAATCCTGCCCATAGTTTTGATTATTTAACATTGTTCCTGCAAATTATTTTGTCAAATGTTTTCATTTTTTTTTTTGCTCTTCATTTAATTGTTTTTTTTTTTTATTTCTCTTGGTTATTTCTCAGGCTGAATGTGAAATAGATAATTTTGTATCAGTGCTCTACCCTATTTAATAACTCAAGACTTGACCACTTAAGACAACATGCCAGTGTTTTTTTTTCCTCACTAATAGGGGTGAATCTTATAACAAAATAAATATCCTTGACTACTTACAGTAGCCCAGCTGCACTGAATTTTTCACAATGTCACCCACAGGACAGCTACCTTTTAAAGATTTTGCAATTGTTGATTGTTTATATCCAGAATTATATTTCTTTATTTCAAACATTAAGAAAAAAAGAAGCATGGTATATACTAATATATGGAACTTTATTTCCAAAAGGTATGAATAATGAGCTGAATGTATTCAGTTGTTGCAATAACTGTATTGACTGCACTGTTGGTTTAAGACAGTTGACAATTAGTTCATTTAAGAGGAGGTTTTCTTTCTTTTTGTTTAAATTACTGCACTTTTATGCTGTTTTAACCAAGAAGTAAGTTTGGGTATTGATTTTTCTTTTTAATATTTATAAAGAAAATAAACATTTCTTCAATATTGTATTACATTTTAAATACAAAACATTTGTCATAGAAGTGAAAGTTTAGAAGTAGGCAAGTCTCATTAGCAACTAATTGGAACCAGTCTGTCTTGAACTGCATATTAGGAGTGTCATTAATGCAGAGAGTTACATTCCAGATTCCTATGGAGTGGGCCTAGAGAGGCCTTGAGTAATTCAATAGGGATGGCAGTGTAACTGCAGAAGTCATTCATGACAGGAATATTTCAGCATATGGGAGGAAGTTGGTTGGTTTGTTAATCATGCACAGGTTGGAAAGGGAGTACTCTGACTTAAAGAAAGAAACACATTTTAACTATAAATCTAAAGAGACTGGGAGGAACCATTTCTTCATTATTCTAGTATGCTACTCTCTCTAAGATGAAAAGACTGTTGGATTGCAAGCTCATGCAGCTTGTTAGCTTCCTGTAGATATAATATATATAGATGGGGGGGGGGGGGTTCTTTCTAACTGTATTGTGTGACATTGTGGAACCAAGAATGAAAGCTATCAGTGAGTCTAAACTGTATATCTTGCTTTGCTTTACCGATCCTCAAGTCTAAAGGCAGAGAATTTCTTCTGTTCCACTGATTTTGTAAAATAAACGCAATGTTACCTACCGGTATTGGCTCCAGAGGCTGTTAGCCTTGCAAATACCAGCCTGTCTGTGTGACTAAATGTATGCAGTATGGCACAAATTAGTGTGTGCATAGTACTGGTGACACCAACTGTCCAGGACTGCAAAACAGTTAACCTTCAGGCATGTGTATATTATATCTGTACATTACACATACACACAGAGTGCCTTATCCAACTTATAAAGTGAGTATCTGTATTTGTTAAAGTTCAAACTTTATATTGGGACAAAAACACAGACATAAGCTAATATTAACAATAGTAACAATCTCTGGAGCCAACCCTGATATTTTTAAATAACTCATATGTGATAATTGTTAAGTGTTGTATTTCATTTTAATTTATAACAGTCTATCCACCCATTTAACTGACTGATTTATCTGCAGGATTACAACTTTTAAACCTTTCAAAACTTTGATTTAAATTATTCTATTATTCATATTAGACACTCTTTTGCAAACTGTAGTGTGACATTGCACAAATGAAGGTAAATATTATATATTGGTCACTTCTGCAAATTACATTCTGTATACATGATTTACAAACAGGGTGGCCACGGTGGTGCAGCGGTTAGCATTGCTGCCTTACAGCAAGAGGTTCTCCAGTTCAATCCTTGGCTGGGGTGCTTTCTGTGCAGGGTCTGCATGTCCTCCCTGTGGTTGCGTGGGTTTCCTCCGGGAGCTCCGGTTTCATCCCAAAGACATGCTGCAGGTGGATTGGATACTCTAAATTGGCCCTAGGTGTGAGTGTGTGCATATGTGTGCCTTCTTTGGAAAGTTGGGTGCCAGGCTGGCAACTCGACACTGTAAAAACTCCACTGCCAATCATGAGCAGACAAGTGATCCACTGTGGCAACCCCTAACCAGGAAATGTTGAAAGAAGAAGATACATGATTTACAAACAAATTCAGTGTCATTGTTCTGGCAGTGGTGGTTCACTGATGGTATGTTAAAAATTTGAGATTAAGCTATTATGATTTGCAGAGAATATAAAGTAATATATTACAAAAAAAAAAACACTAAATCATGCTTTGCTGACTTCTAATGGCAATTTATTGTAGCCATTTGTAAATGCTTATGTTTGTTACTGTGTTTCCAGAGGTGTGCTCATGACTACATGTTCCATGGCACTGCCTTTATTTCTGGCCTACCTTTTTCTCTGATTTTTTCGAAAGTGTATTCTGCTTTGCATTTAACATTATACAGATAGTGGCTGCACAGTTTTCTTCCATTTCTGGTCAGTGTTAGTGATAACAAATATACCAGTGGGATTTTGAAAGCTGTAAAAGCGAATGTATTTGTAACTCAATGTGAAGCCTAGTTGTCCAGCACTAATCTTCTTCCTTGGGGAAGGACGTGTGTGTGTGTGTGTGTGTGTGTGTGTGTGTGTGTGTGTGTGTGTGTGTGTGTGTGTGTGTGTGTGTGTGTGTGTGTGCGTGTGCATGTGCGTGTGTGTGTGTGTGTGTGTGTGTGTGTGTGTGTGTGTGTGTGTGTGTGTGTGTGTGTGTGTGTGTGTGTGTCGATAGATAAGATAGATAGATAGACAGATAGATATGTATAGGTGTATAATTTTACCTTGAAAACACAAAGCATCATTCCTCAAATAATCAGTCTGAAAGGGCAGAAACACACAACATACCAAACAAAACCCTTTTTTCTGTGAATGCAAGATGGTCCCATACCACTTAATTAATGCCCTGATAATTATATACACTAATATCAATATCACACTACAGCAGGTACAGGGCAAAATCTCATTTCCCTCTGCACCACAATCTCCCATAAACAGTTATTGGTATTTTTGCCTGCAGCAAACAAATTCAACCATTTGCACATTCAATGAAATGGTGTATGCTACACAGAGTGGAAACTTGAGGAGAAAAGCTTCAGAGAAGAAATGAATAGTAAAATATTAGAAATACATAATAAAGTAAAACAATTAATGAATCAAAAGTTTAACAATTTCAGTATCACATTAGACAGAAGAGCAAAATGTTTACATGTGCAGGAACTGAGTTAGCAGAACTGTAAATGAGAGACAAATCATTTTACCATATGGGTACTGAAGATGAGATTTCTATGTATATATACTTTTTATGTATTAATAAATGGAAGGAGAATCACGGTTAAAGAGGGAATAAAAAGTTGACATTAAAGAATAAAAAGTACAACTTGGAAAAAAAAGTCGTGTAGCTAGAAGTTGTAGAGTTGTGCCAGATATGTGTTAGAGTTGGAAATAAAAAGGGGAAAATGATGTGTAAAGGAACAAGAAAAATATATAAACTGAATATTAAGAGACAACGAGGTCTAGATGTAAGAGAGATACAGAAGAGGACATGCAAAAGCAGTATGTGATAGAGGGAAGAGTAAGACAAAAAAGAAAGAAAACAGCGAGCAAAATTGTGGTAGCCATTATTAGTAAATGCTTCATCTAAATGGTTGTATAGAAGTAACTAGCAAGGTAATAACATGAGCATAAGGTCGTATGTGTGTGTGGATCTACTTCTAAAGCTCGATGTTTAAAACTTCGAACTTCAAAATGCTGAGTCCAGAAGATCGAAGGTTTGAAACTTCAAAAACTAAATAAAAAATATAAATAAATACAAAAAAACACATATTTCTATGCTTTTGCAGGGGGTGCAAGCCCCCCTGCATCCTCCATATCCCCTGCTAAATAAATATACTAACTCCAAGATTACATTACAGTGAGGAAAATGGCAAATATACCTTTCTGTGCTGCACGGCGATCTCCATTTAGAACATTCAGAGTTTCAAAACTTCGATCTTCTGGTCTCAGCCTTTTGAAGATTGAAGTTTTGAAACTTTGAGCTTCTAAAAGGAATATGTGTGTGTTCATGCATAGGTTCTAGGGTAAGTAGTATACTAGCTGCCCTTGTTGGCCATTTCGACCTTAGTCAACCCCTAATGGTGAGAGAGAGAATGGTGGCGGCAAACAGATATATATGGACAGAAAGTGCAGCATTTGTAAGGCAGCACTGCAGGACCGTTAGCCGTGTTTCATTTTTCTCATTATTCTTTTTTACTTATGGTTTTGAGCCATGGACATATGCAGCAAGGAATATAAATGTGCTTCATCGCCATGTGAGCTATTTCTTTGGGGACTTCTCTACTTCTTTCAGAGGCAAATAAAATAGTGTTTTCTTTTATCTAGATGAGAACTGACACTGGATATTTATTTTTTTACTTTCATTTGCCAAAGATCAGAAGTCCAAGCCAGTCCATAACTATAGACATTTAAAGTTATTTGTAGATTAAATCCTATATCTCCATACTAATGGGCATCACAATGGCATCAGCAATGTCCAAGGTCTTCTGTTGGCATTTAAAAGTCACTTATTTTGCTATTGGTATGTATGAACACTGTTACATATTGGGCTGAAAACTTCAACTAGTTTGCATGCATTTATCTTTACGTACAAGCATGTTTTCTAAAGTACTGAAAACAGAATGAAACATACTGAATATAAATGAATGAGATTTTCTCATTATTTGCTGTGGGTGTCATCAAAATAGTGTAGAAAAATCATAACATTGCTGAGTATTTCAGGTTTAATGGCAGCTGTAATTTTGCAATCTTCTGTAACCAAAAAAAAGTTTCAGCCATGAAGCAGAGCAAGAATGTTTGTCCATTTATCGATGCAATAACTCATTAGTTGAAAAATCTCAGCATCGCCACCTGCAATTGTCACTGCTCAGTACACGTCCTGGAATATAATTAATGAAAGATAATATGACTGTGGTCATCCATATCAGTTTGATAATTACATGCCAGAGAATGTCCATTAAGATGTCTTTTCTTATGTACCATGATTGAATACCTCAAAATGCTAAAAATTATAAACCAGCTGTCATATCATTGCTGACACTGTCTGCTGCACATAAAGCATACAAAAGCAATTATCTGCACTAAATTGTCCAAACAGAAATTGGCTGCACAGTGTATTTACTTTCTTTGGACAGCAACCGGAAGGTTTAATTCATTAATAGAGCAAGAGGAGTTTGCTTTGTGATAGCGGTATTCTCAAAAGTTAATGGCCAGTTAAAGTCCTACAGGCTGCTGACATTTGTGAGGTATGGATGATTATAGAACTTCTAGGTCTAAATGCATTATTCAGTAATGTTCAATAAGAATTACATGAAGAGGCAATCAATAGAAAATGATTTCTCCTCTGCTACAGTATGCTTTTTTAAATATTTTTTTCTGTAATAGCTTTTAGCCCCTAGAGATAAACACAACTCTTTGCCAGCTGGTAACTGTCATATCTCAGTCTTTACATACTGCGTTTGGCCTTTTGGAAGAATAGTCAGGTCTTTAATTGCATCCTTTGGGGATGAATTTAGTGTCTAACAATCATTAATGACTGTAGTTCTGAGATCAAAAGTCAGGAAATGCCAGTGATGTATATAACAAGCATCTCCAGGTAAGTTTAAGCTCGCTACATCTTCTGTTCTCACTTTATATTAATCACAAGCAGTGCATTTTATAGCTGACACTAAAACCTGTAGAATTTGGTTTTATCAATATGTAATTTTTAGCTGTCTGAATGATGTGAAAACTGATAAAATGGTGCATAATTAAATTAACAAGAATTAAAAAGCTATTATTTCCCTCTGCGTAATATTAACTCATGCCGTGCCTACCCATTGTTTTAATAGGAAGTCTTACAATTTTGTAATGATTTGGCCACTAATCTGGTGTGATTCAGTAGCCTCATATGTCTGGATTTGCCAAAAGAATGTCTGCACTATAACACTTTGATGTCAGAGACTATTAAGTAAAAATAAACCAGGAGCTATTATGAGGTGACTGATGCCTTTAATGTGTCTTTCTGTCATAATGTTATAAGCCTACAGGCACTCTGGTTTCTGTTTCACTCATTCTGCCACACTGATTTGAAGTAGCCTGTTGTCCAAAATATACATCCAATAAATGTTGAAAGATAAAGAAAAGCAATACGATACAAAATAAAATTAAAGAAGCAGAGATACAAGGTAGGCAAATGCACCTATGAACGCACACACGCACAATACATGAACTGCAATAATCAGAATAGCTCAATAATAATTGGAAGATGCGGTGTAGATTTCTGATTGCTTAAAGTTAAACATAAAATGTTATTAAATGGTGACATTCAACAGGAAATGACACTTATAAAATTATTCTATATCCCTGTAATACAGAGTATGTCATGCTAAAACAGATAATCTTTGTTAGTTAGCACAGCAGTAGTGGGCAGGTATAAACCCTGACTGTAGAGGTCAATAATAGGAAAAACAAAAATAATTTTTTTTTGATGTGTCTTCATCCATTGCACCTCATCCTTCCACATTTCTAGTTCTTTAATATGCTCACCAAAAAGTGTAACATAATTCAGGAGAATTATGTCAAACCTAGCATTTAGGCACTGGAACAACTTTCTCTTGCAAGTTATAAACTACATGAAAATGAATACTCTGTTATTATCACTGTGCCTTAGCTGACAGCAAACCATACAAAGCAGAGACAGAAACAGAGGGAAGTTTCTATAGTCACTAGAAGGTCTGTACATGAAAATGGTTATTTCCTCCTCCCCTTGTATGATCATAACTACATAGAACATTCATCTAAGGAGGTGTCAGTTGAAAAGGTATCGACCAAATGATGTTTTTTCAGTTTTAATATTTTTTTGCCAGTCTTGTTTGTAAACATTGATATTTGTGTTCATCATATATATATATATATATATATATATATATATATATATATATATATATATATATATATATATATATATATATATATATATATATATATATATATATATATATATATATATATATATAGATAGATAGATAGATATATTAATACAGTGTGTGTGTGTGTGTGTGTGTGTGTGTATGTGTGTATGTGCCATGATATATCACAAAAACAAAGTGCAAAAAAAAAGAATACAATTCATATGTAACTGACCAAACAAACAACTGCATTCTATTACACATGCACAACACACACTATACATAACCTTCAAGTACCAAATTCAAACACTCATATCCCCCTCCACACACACACCTATGGGTAACAAGCACAACTTTTACTCACTCTGATATCAGGAAGCCCCTAAGTGCATTGGTGACCAAAACAGGTTACTTGCTTCCTGACATCTCACATATAAAAGCATAACACATACCTGCACACATAAAAACAAAAACAAAAAACAGAATAATAAAATAAAATATATGTGGTGCATCTCAGTACCCATATCTCCCCAGTATGGGAGGATGGCCTTCTCACCTGTACACACTGAAGAAAGGTTTATACCCTAAAGCTTTGTGAGTTGTGAGTTAATAAAGTTTCTATTTATTATACAATCTGCGTGTCCATATATTTGGAGTTTTTTTGGTTTTCTTGTTTATTGTTTTCCAAAGACGGTTTACCATAGTGCTGGTCCATTTTTTTGACACTTCTCACCCCCTAACTCATAATTTATATCAATACATAGATAGATAGATAGATAGATAGATAGATAGATAGATAGATAGATAGATAGATAGATAGATACACAGATAGATAGATAGATAGATAGATAGATAGATAGATAGATAGATAGATAGATAGATAGATAGATAGATAGATAGATAGATAGATACATAGATAGATAGATAGATAGATAGATAGATAGATAGATAGATAGATAGATAGATAGATAGATAGATAGATAGTTCTACAAACACCATGGTCATGGAACTCTAACCTCAGTGAATTCTTCACTGTACATTTATAGTCAACTAAACTGAAATCAAATACAGAAGTTCAGATGGCTGACTGTTATCTCTTTGATCTCCTTTCTCTGAAACTGCCATCTCTTGATGGCATTTTTGATTACTGTACTGCAATATCTTTGTTAGTACAGTCTGATGTTTTACCCTTGCAGGGATTTTCTGTTTTCCCACAGTTGTGTAACTATTGAACTAATGTATTTCAGTAGAGTGAGAATGGTAATGTCTGTATTACACAATTCAGACAGGCTTTCTTCAAAAAAAAAAAAAAAAATATATATATATATATATATATATATATATATATATATATATATATGTAAGTTATGTTTTTTTATGTTGATCTGGCTATGTTATGCTTAACCATTTTATACTGATGAGATTGCATGTGACAGGGCAGGAATACATTTCTTGTGATGGCGCTATTAGGATCAGTACTGATATCTGAGTTTCCCATTTAAATATCTATATCTATCTATATCTATAGCTATATCTATATCTCTCTATCTATCTACCTCTCTCTCTATATATATATACATATATATATATATATATATATATATATATATATATACATATACACACACACACACACACACACACACACACACACACAAACTATATATATATATATATATATATATATATATATATATATATATATATATATATATATATATATATATATATATAAATATATATATATATATATATATATATATATGTATTGCTAGTCATTCATATCTATATTCTTATAAACAATGAGTAGGGATTTAAACAATTTTATGTTTGTTGCAGAGAAGTGTTGAATGGAACCTCTCACAAAAAATTAGGAACAAGCATATTGCTCTGACTCTATGCATGTCTAACTATGCAAAATGCTAAAGGCATAGATTCTTGAGCATGCTTTAAAAATGGAATGAGGGTCAACAAGTGAATAAAGCAATAAAATATAAAAAAAAAAAATATATGTTAATGATATATTAGAAGGGTTTAGTTGTCATTTGTTAATAAAGTCTGACTTTTTGTTTCAGGGGTATCTTAAGTAGGCCAAGTCTGAAAGAACACATTCACTAATGTCTTGCTGCAGGAAACCACCCCGGGATTCATGAAGCTTGCGCCAGGCGCAGGCATAGCGTAGGTGGTATAAGCCAAATATGGCCGTCGAGCGATTCAGGTATGATCCAATTCCTCGTGCACTACCAGCCTACACCAGAACTGTGCAGCCCTCGGCATAGGTATGCTAATCACCCCTTGCGCAGTGCCGCACCATACCAATGAAGGTACATAGCGATTCATGAAGTGGTGCAGGTGTAGCGTAAGCCCACGGAAATGTAAACCAAAAAATACGGTTTACATTTTCACAAACAGAACATCGGAGCTATGAAAGTGGACCAGACTCATGTATTACAAAGTTAACATATGCCAATGGCTAAATACACAGCCAATGGCATAAGAAAAGATGCACAACACCTAAAAAACAACATTTAATGTCATGTCCACAGTAAAGCAAAGTACAACCGCAGGGCATGTGTGCACAAACTGGAACACAAAGAAAATATATACAAATGTCATAAAATTGCAATGTAATACAAATCAGGATTTCACCATAATACGCAATGGTATGCATGGTACATCACAACCAAGCTGCAAGGATTGCTAAGGGTCTGTGACAGTGTTCGGCGCAGTAACTATGAATTAGTAGTCAATGCCATGCAAATGAGGCAGGTAATACTGAATCGCAAATGTCCCGCCAGATTAAAGATGTACCATACGGCGCAGTGCTATAACACCGAGGAGTGGCTCAGAGGTATACATGACATCAGCAGTGGGGTGTGCCACCGTAGCTGTAAGCACATTGGAGCAATGCAAATCTGGCCTGGCCATTGCTAAGCAAAGCTGCAGGACAGGGGTGGGGAGGTAGGTATAGAATCATTTAGCTGAGAGCACATATGGTACCCGAAAGCGCATGTGTATGGGGATGAAAACATGCCCGAAACCCAGTAAGCGGATGCACGCCCCGTGAACCATAGCAGAAACAGGAAGGTCAGTGGAAGAAAAGAAGGAAATGCCGCAGTAGGGTAATTGGAGTACAACTGAGCAATTAACACCTATTAACTCACAGTGGGCAATCAACGGCAGCTGACAAGTCTGCTCACAGAAAACTGCAAAACAGGATAGGGGAGACATCAGATTGCAAAGAAAGGAGAACTGTCATAGCAGTGCAAAGCAAATCTACAGGAGACCGGTAATAGAACACATTACGCAAGATAAGCCAGGTCTAGGAAAGTACAAATGAAAGCAGGCTGCTGGATGCATGCCAGAAAATGGTAGGTGAAACGTGAAGAAATGTAAAGGGAAGGGCAAGAGGTAATCCACGGCAGCCAAATGTAATTCAACACCAAAGGCACCACAATAGTAGTTCCTGTAGTAAAACACATAAGATACCCTGTAGCTACGATCGTACATACACACCCTATGACATCATTGGTGTTCACAGCACAATAGTATAAAGTGTGAAAGCACCCTATACACACCTGTGTATTCCCAAACACTGCACCATAGGTGTAAACACATGGGGAACTTTTAGAATGTACATGTTGGGAGCTGCCATAGCTGTGATTCATCACCATGTGTTAGAGACTGACGGTGTTGTGGAGGATGATGCTGACAACCACCGCAGGCCCTGGAGGAGGAGAAGAGTATTCAGACCAAGGGTAACCTACCAGGGGCTACATGATCTGGAGATAGTAGAGCGTTACAGGGTGGACAGGGACATCTTGCAGCAAATAGTTGAGCTGTGCTGGCCATGCCTGAGAACCAGAAACAACAGAGGGGAACCCATCCCAGTGGACATGAAGGTATGTGTAAGCTTGCAAATACTAGCCACAGGTACCTTTCAAAGGCCAACTGGAGATATAATGGGGATCACACAGGCATCAGCATCCAGGGTACTACACCAGTTCCTGGATGCCATGTTACCACATGCCAATGAGCATATACACTTCCCCTGAACTCAGGAGGAGTTGGCTAGCAATATGCGTCACTTCCACCATGTGGCACACTACCCGGAGGTACTGGGTGCAATAGACTGCACGCACATACATATCAAGTCACCACCCAGTGAGCATGGTAGGTGCTACATAAATCGCAAGGGATTCCACTCCATCAACTGCCAGGTCGTGTGCAATGCCCAGGGCATTATCATGGATGTGTGTGCTGGCAGCCCTGGAAGCTACCATGACTCCCATATCTGGCATGCCTCACAGCTGTATCAGGTATTTGTCAGTGGGGACATCCCACATGGCCACCTTGTGGGGGATGCTGGCTATGCACTGGAACCATGGATGATGACTCCCGTCAGAAATGCACACGCACCCATGCAAGAACGCCATAATGAGGCACACGCACAAACCAGAATCATCATAAAGCATGTGTTCGGGATGCTGAAATCATGGTTCCATTGCTTGGACACATCTGGTGGAGCCTTGCAGTACTCTCCAGGCACATGTGCCCACATCTTCATAGTATGTGCCATGCTACATAATATGATCCTGTAGAAACAGCTGCAGCAGGGACAAAATGGTGAAGGCCCTCATAGCCCACCGCAATTGCCAAGGCCATCACAGGCACAGAGGGATTCAGACCATGAACACCCTGTGCCAGCCCCAGTAGGCACATGGAGGCGAGCCCAATATGCCTACGCCTTGGCAAAGAGGGAACGTATAGCACATACTCTGACATTGTAGGCCCCTATGGACTGACACACCTCTCCACCTGCACACACAGTAAAATGGATGGCACACACACACGACCACCTGTAAATTGTAATGTATAGGTGGCCTACTGTGTGAATCCTACATAGGCAGCCCTCAAACATTGTACACACAACAGCTACTGGAACAAGGAATGTCAACACCTGAACAGTACATGCACCTATCAGCATATGTTGGTGCTGTGTGTATAGGTTCCTAGGTACATCGGTAGGTACACGCCCGATTTTCAGAGGCCATACACCAAACGAGGCAAACAGTGTCTGCTGTTGCCAGAACATCGAGTAACCAACTGTCACTCAGTGGAGCAGAGGCAATCGCGGGATCACATGTGTGTAAGCACTGTTCTCTACACACTCTGCACGGATTCCCTGCTGTGTTAATGAGGGGCTCCATATAATGTAATCATGGATGTTGTGTCAAGGCATGGGGTGTACCCATGACAGGTATTCATCACCCCAGCATGCTCCACCAAGGTTGTTTGAAGGTGTAGCACATTATCGTGTGTGGCTCACTGTGATATACATACCCAATGCTGGAGAACATCCAGTAAACATCACATGGACATACCATTAATTGGACTCATCCATATGTAAACTAAATGAGTTACCCATGTGAGTGCAGTATGGAGTAACAGCCATAGTATACTCCACATACAAAACACCATAACACGTGTACAAATCCCAGATGGCCAAGTGGTAAATGCAGTGACCGTCGTGCATGTTCCTGGTGCCACGTCCTGCAAGGGATGTAACATCATCCCAAAGGCAAGAATAATGCATGTCGGATGCAGGTCATCAGATCATGTTTAGCACACGTTAGCGGGAATATGCGTTGCACAGTGCTGGTAAGTGTCATTTAAATATGACTATACGGATATGCGTGAAACAGGGCTAAGCTTCTCTGAATATCGCTCAGATCACGGTCAATGATGTCCAGAACAGGGGAAACCAGCATTATTCACCCCTGTACTAATAGCGCCTGCTCTGAAGGGTAAAACAACCAATGCCAGGAGTAGAACACGCAGTCATGTATACAATCACCTGTGGTAACCAAGATGTACCTACGGCAGGTGTGTAATGTGACAGGTTCAGACACAAACATGCGGAGTCCAGGAAACAGTATACACCGACAAGTACACAATGAAAGGTGTATTTTGCCTGTCACTTTCTCTGTCAGATATATATATATATATATATATATATATATATATATATATATATATATATATAATACAGATAGAAAGGGTGATAGAGAGATATATGTTGATATATACGGATTCACCGATATCTGCAAATATATAGATAGGTCAACGACATTCATAAAACCTTGGAGGTACAAATAAATAGGATACCGCCAACTATGGAATGTGACACATACCGACACATGTAACCACGAGGCTGAAAGACTGAAAGAACACACTAGAACCGTGAGTAATATTATCATGATATGAAGGGACATTTAGTTACCCTGCCGGTGTTGCGGTCCATGTAGGTACTGTGTTCAACTGTGTTTGTGATTGCCGTAGTCTGTGTATGTGTGTGTTGAGGGTGCCATGTGCATTTCCATGTGACTGTAATGTGTGTGTGTGTGTCTGCATCATGTGTCTGTC
Source organism: Protopterus annectens (assembly GCF_019279795.1). Lineage (NCBI taxonomy): Eukaryota > Metazoa > Chordata > Ceratodontiformes > Protopteridae > Protopterus > Protopterus annectens. The sequence continues at coordinate 956,498,193 of NC_056732.1, forward strand.
AATCCCAACTTGAAGGTAGATCATTACGGTAGGTGTGGTTATAGCTAGCCGTAGGCATACAGTTACCACCTGTCCCACATTAGGAGGGACAGCCCCTCCCTGGGTAGTTGTGTCCTGACATAAAACTTTACAAAGGGCAACTGTCCCAGATTGTAGGACATTATTATGTCCCATATATTATGTAATAGTTGCATTAAATAGTTATGCCTGTATGTAAGAAACGTAAATGTTACATGCAATATGATAAGTAGCCAAAGTCCTACAACAATAACTATGTACTGAGGATAAAAGTATGTGCTATCCTGTGTACTGACCGTGGGTATGTGTCGGCCTGTGAACACAGATGTGTGTCCCGCAAGTGTCCGACAATGGCCATTTGAAAAGGTGGAAACCCATGGCAAAGAGGTTCAGTTACCAACACAACTGCAATGACTGCAAATATCTGGGACAGAAATACATGGGACAGCTGTCATTTAGTAACATTCCTTTACATATCGCTGTAATTCTGGAGGTATGGAAGTATCAACCTCACCTGCATACTATACAGAAACCAATTAACAATGGCCCAATGTATATGCCCGTAACAAAAGTCTACTAACTGATAGCTCTTTAATTAGGGAAGAAGCCCACACACATATATGGAATATGTAGAAATGTAAGCCCCACAAACCTGCATATGCTATGTACACCCACCTACATCCCCCACACACGAATCTATAGCAATACAGGCTGTAATTACAGCACAAACATCCAGTCAGTCAATTACATCTGCAGAAGCGTTAACATAACTTGTGAGAGCCACATTTAAAGGCACCATGTGAAATCGTAGCCGTTGTATAATGGAACAAACGGCGATGTTACAGGTTTTGTTTGCAATAGTCCCTTATCAGATGGTTGGGATGACAGGTACACTCACATGTAGAACCACATACTCTAGCCATCACACACAATCCATGGGGGACATGAATCCAAACTATCCGTGTCTCTACACATAGCAGTTGCAATTACTCACAACAATACAGGCTGTTTTCCCGAAGGTAGGGCAAATGGGCAAAGTCCCAAGTGGAGAATTCAATTATACCCCACCGTTGCCACGTAATTGGCGAATGGAGTAGCTGCACAGCTGATGTGCAAGTAATAAATCACTCAGGAACACCAATTGGCGGCAGGAAACCACATGTTACAGGTATCGACATATATAAGGATGACTTGCCATACATTCAAACCGTATGCTCATACCATAGAACTGTTTAAACAGTGTAAGAGAGATAGTCACGAAAGTCCGGAACGATAACAAGGTATGTAGAACACTCGGTAGGTAAGTGTGTGTATAGCCTGTTTTGTATTAATTATGTTAGTGTATGTATAGCCTGTGTTGTATTAATTAAAAGTGTCCGCAATGCATAAAGTGGGAAAAGGTATTATGTACTGATGTTTTGCTGAGCATAGTAATGCTTGTAGAAATTGTGTGTCCTGCAGTGGGCCACAAGGTAAACATCACAGACAACACAAGGGATGCTACATGAGGTCTTTAAACAGAACAATTCCATAACACCCGCCATCAGTGGTAGGGTATGTCCAACAAGTACGTGCCATAGCAGGGGATAGTATATGTCGATATACTGTCACAGTAGGCATGTGTATGGGCATATAACGACAAAGACATGTCTAAGGTGGCCCCGCTTTGCAAGTATGCTTTGCATTATGGGATACTATGTAAAATATGTGTAATGTGCAGTATTGTAGGTAGATATGTCAGCTATTCTACACAGCATAACAGGCATATCGTGCATACCAAAGGTATCATCTATTGGCATGTACAATATACAATAACAAGATACATATGGCTTGTATTCACGGGACACTGTAATAGCATGATAGCTAATCTAAATTGAAGAGCTACTCAATTAACCATGCACAAAGGACATGTAATAGCTTCACAGGTTCATAGTGGGGTACTATGCAGTCTGGCAAGTCTATGTATAAGCTCAACTACAGTGTTCACACCAGCGGCACCTCTCTAGGGTAGTGTCCAGTCTGGGAACAGCAGAGCCATGTGTTACCAGCACCTCTGCACAGTACAGCCACTGCAGTGATCCCTGGCATACATGTGTCTCCCATCCACCAAGTGAGGTATCACATGAACAGTGCTACTGAGTGTCCCTGCGTGATGTACATAGGAGTCATGTTCCAAAGCATGGTGAGTGTCTGGGTTGGGTATGTATCCCTCAAGCACTTCCCACTCATCATTGCGTGTGTGCACATATCCATGAGCATGTTGCTGATAGTGGCTTTTGCTTATGTCACTTATGTGGAGTATATCCATGAATATTGTTGTGGACATGGGCCCTGTCTGTTCAGCGGAGGTCACCCCTGAGTATGTAGTATGCAAATGTGTACAGACGTGGTGTCCGTCGTTCTGCCACATATGTCAACCGTCGGAGCTCAATAAACGTCATGGCGTTTTAATGTTGTGGTATGTAAAGCCGTAGCTGTTGTGTAAGGTACACCCTAAATGGGGTGTTGTACCCTTGAATGTGTGTATACGTCTGGAGTTCAGAGGTACAATGGGTGCCTATGTTCCAGCTACAAACCCGGTACAGATAAGTGTGGCCACGTAAAAGGATATCCACGCCACAGTGGCAATATGGTTATCAAAGGAGTGGGTGCGACATACGTGTGTACTACGATCACGTACAATGTGACATGTATGTATGTGACTACCACTTATGTGATAGTCAGTGGGTGAATGGTGTAATGCAAAGTGGATGTTCATGCACCTTGTGTCATGCAGCTTGAGGCCATGATATTGATATCAGGTATCCGTCACAGTGACACCCTTATGGAGGGAGTCAGTATCAGCTGGTGGATCAATCATGGTGCTTTGTATGCAGTTGTCTGTAAAGCTAGGCAGGGAAAGTCCCTCTATGCTAGCCTGTACCTCAGGGAAGCATATACCGAACATGAGGGGCCCTATGACTGAGGACTGTGGTACGCCAAGTGTAACCAAAATACAGTAGGTACTATAGTATGCTACCCTCATTGTGTGTGTCCTGTCTGTGAGCCACTTTGCATAACATCCTGAGACATAGGGGTAGATGTGCAGGTGGATGTGTATGTTGTCAATACCAGAATGGAGAATGGTGCTGAAAGGCAATGAGAGGACAATGTAGGCTGTGTGGACCCCCTTACCGTCATCAACTACCCTGGTAACTGTATCAAAGGAGTCCACCAGGTGTAGGAGCCATGCTCTGGCCCTAACAAGTCCAACCTGGGTGCCATCAAAGGACCAGAGCCCACCAATGTCTCTGTCAATGACTTCCATGATGATGTGCCCCATAGCCTTGCAGAACATCCAGTCAGGTGTATAGGGCAATAGTCCCCCTCGTGCATTGTGACACTACCTGTGTGGAGTATGATAACTGTTGCTGTGTGCCATTCAGGGGCCACAATGTGTGATACAAGGCTATTACTGAATATGGTGGCCAAGTGGGGAGACATGTCATTCAGAGGTTTGTGTAAATCACAGCCTGGGATGTTGGACGGTCACATGGGGCCAGTGTTCCAGGCCATATAGAGTGCAGGTTAGTACTGTGTAGGTGTGACCACAAGGACACCGCAATGTTCCTGCATGGATTGTGGCCCTGTAGGGAGTTAGTGGGTGTAATGTTAGCATTGAACCCATCCGCCAGCATGTTGCCAACATCACCTGGTTCTGTAATGTTCCTGAGTAACTGTTGTATGTCAGAGCAGCTGTGGGTATTGCCATTGACTACTGACATACCTCCATAATGTCTTGTGGTACACCCTGGAATGTGTTGCAGTAATGTTTACGTAGCTAGTTTCGGAGTATGTGATGAGGGATCCTGTAGCCCTACTGAGGCTGACCAGTGAGCTACCCCACCCATGGGATTGTACTCCACTTTGCAACAGCCTCCACCTGTTGTTGTAAATTATGTCAATGGAACTGGATGCCCAGAGTGGCGTCTGTTATCTGGTGGGTATCATCATGGCTCTGTGTGGAATAGCATGATCCATGCAGTCGTGTAAGTGCTAATGAAGTGCACTGGGGTATGTTTCAGCATTTGTATGTGCATTGTCCATCTGCATGGGTGTCATGCTGTTAACTACTGCTGTCATAAGACGTCTGTAGTAGGTGTTGTAGTACTCTTGTACTGTGTATGCCATGAAGGGTGTGGTGTCAGGATGTGGATAACAAGGATGATTAGCATATGTTCAGAATCTACCAATGAGGGGATAACCCCAGGTGTGGAACACCAGTCACATGTTGGTAGTGTCCATGTCAAGGATATTGTTGGTCTTGGAGGTGGTGTGTATGGGTTGATCCAGCTGAGTGGAGGTTATGAATCCCGGACAGCATTGGCCTAATGTGTCGGTACATGAGTAGCTATCCCAGTTAAGTGTGGGGTAGTGTCAGTCTCACATCAGTAGTACCTGTCTGAGCCCTATTGTCCAGTACACCAAGAAATGAGGTCTGGTAACAGTGGGGTATGTTGTTGAATCCGTAGCTTGTTACAATGTGTATAGCAGTTCTGGCCACAGTTAGTTGCACATGGATCACCTCTGATGCATTGTGCTAAGTAACTAGCCAGGATGTGTGTACAACATAGTGGGATATGGGAACACCTCAGCCGTGGGTGTGCCGGTCCAGGTTACATGACTGAAAGGTATGGTCTGTGTATAACCCGTCATTGCAGGTGTGCTCTACAGAGCCTAGAGGCAGGTCTCAGTCACTGCAGAGATATTGAAGTGGTCCATTATAAGGAGTGCCTTGCCTGTGTGCGTCAGAGATGAAGATGTCAAGCTTTGCCTCACATGACCCCATGTTTTGCTTGCCTGTTCCCATTCTGGTGGTGAATGTTATGGGGAACTGTGCAAGACAGGCAGTATAGAAGCAGCAAGAGCCTTACATGTTATCTGTACTCCCAGGGCTGACAGGTGCAGGTCATCTGTGCCAAAGCATCATGTTTTGTTGACCATGTCAGTCAAAGCGGACAGATATCAGATGCCTGTGGAATGACAGCAGATGCATAGGCAACTGTTGAAGTGACACAGTCAGTCATTGTACAGTGGTAACAGGTCCGGATGAATGCATAATGCTCCCCAGTGCTTGGTCCATGCCTTCAGGGCTACAAGACCGGTGAGCTATTGCATGTCCCTGCACAGTTAGTCTGTGAAGTTGCATCTCAGGGCAGTCACACTAACATGGAGAATGACAGTCAAATTGTACCTGGTGAGGTGTGGCATGGGTGCATAGGTTATGTTGCAGAACCAGTTACCCAACAGCAAGATGTAACTGACTATCGCCTTGTGTAGCCTGCTGAGTGGAACATCAGTATGACCGCCTACAGAGTCACCTATGACAGGTGTGTTGTGTATGTTATAACACCCTATTGGCTATATGTGATGGGCACACATGAGTCTGTGGGCTATAAGTTATTGTTGTTGTGTTTGGTGATGGGGGCTGCCTTTGGTGCCTACACAGTGTATGGAGAGGTACTGCACAAGTTGTACTCATATGTGTGGCCTGTGGTGGTGGAGATCTTGTGAGTCTATGTGATGAGTGGGGTGTGTTGTGAATGTTACACATCCCCACATGATTGTCAGGTTCAGTCAGGTTTGGTGACAGAATTACCCCCAGCAGGGCTGCATATGTGCATCTCCCACAGGCTGTAGTGTCGTAGGTTGGGAGGTGAGCATTGACTGTGTACATGAGACAATTGCTCTATTGCCACATGTACGACATATTTATCATATAGACAGGCAATAGCACTGGTACGTGACAGTTGGACATGCCTGTATATACAACCATGTCTAACAAGATATGTGAGTTACGTGTGTACAACAGCTGTTGTACTGTAAGCAAGCTGAAAATGTAAGGACAGACAGTGTACTTGTGAGAAATGGTGTGGAATGGGTGCTATATTAATCGGTAGCTCATGAAGTGCTCACAAGTTCTGAACAAGTGCTGAGCATGAAAATACAATACAGATAGGGTGTTGGATAATATCAACCCACAAGTGGTGACAACAGTCATAATTGGTGGCACCGCACTATTACCCTGCTGAGTATGGTATGCAAGTCCATGAGCCATTATCAATGTAGATGTTAGCAGTACAGTTGTACATGACAGTACGGATGTTTGACTACATATAACGTTGTATGTCACAGGAGTGTTCTACCAGTGGCCTGTTGACAGAATCAACACCACAAAAGATGCCAGAGTGACATGTGCATATCACATCAGTGCCAGCTACAGTAAAACAGGGTTAATGTGTTGTATTCCACCCTCATTGTAGCCCATACCACACAGACAAATGTGAGGCATCTGTGTATGTAAGGATGTGACTGGCCATGACCTATGAGCAATAGCTGTCTCAGTGTTGTGAACAACATCCAGAATGGGCTTTGTGGGTGAGGTGTGTGACATATGTGCACATTCTGACAGATGATATCAGCATTGTCACCGCTAGGTGAATATCCCTGTACCCATTAACTACCACCTAGGCTGCGGTCAACATTATGGACACTGTGTAAGGGATGGTGCTGTGCAGTTCACCTTCCTGAGTTGGTGACATATCCAGGCCCCTTAGGTAGTCATACGAGGTACCCATGTCATGACAGGGTGCCATCCATGAGCATGGAGATCATTGGACAGGCATACACAGCACTCGGGTGACCAATATTGGATCACATATCACCTTTATGGGGTATTGGCCATGCGTGGATGGGCGATACCAGCCTTCACAATCCTCACCTCCACTATGCAGCATGCTGTCTACCTTGCATAAAGACGTGCTACACTATGATGTTGGACATGCTACATGTCCATATCCTGATCTGAAAGACATACGTCATGGACAGCCACCATCCTACTACAAGGATTGCCACATGCTGGACAGATCCCTGTGCCATACATGTGACATACTCGTGCCATACATTGCAACCCTGTCCATCAAAGCTGCACATGTCATCTCTGTCATACATGGTGTGATGACCGCATGGTAGATGTAGTATCACCTGTCTGGATCAGTAATGTGGCACTGATGCACCTCACGGTGGCCATATGGCTGTCAGATACAGATAGGAAACCTTGCCCGTACATGCTATAGTTGATAACCATCCCTACGAATGACGTCCAACTAGCCATTGTCCTATGTTTATCACATGTGCAACACAGGCGATCCGTGGCAGGATGTTGAACAGCTGTACAGTGCCGTGTAGATGTATATGGCAAAACACATGCATGTAAAGGTTTCCATGCGTATATGTGCAGTGTCACTGCTCAAGTCCATTAAGGCAGTGTATGTGTTGATATGTGACACATACACGGCATCAAGGTCAACAGCATTACCGTGGACACATCCAGGCATGTGCTGATAGGTAAGAACACCAGTGTAGGCAAACAGACATGCCCACATCAAGACAGCATTCACATGGAGTATGAACAATGTAATGCGGTGACACACATATATGGTGATGATATCCAATGCATAACGGGTGTTACATGTGTGTGACACAAACATGTCAGTCGTGTCAGTGTCATGATGATCTGCAAAGATAACTGTGCAGATGTACTAGATTTACTAGAAATGTATGTGCAGCAGTATCTCTGTACATCTCTGATACTGTGACCTGTCACCATCATTATGTCTTATAGATAATGCCTCATACATGCCTGCCAGTGTACAGCCACCAGGAGGATGATGTCCTCATCCCTTACCTCCATGAGAACTATGAGGTGTTGTTCAGCCATGTGCCACAGCATGCCCAGCAGTGTGATGACCTGAGGCAGGAACTTTGCAGGAGGGTGAATGATGTGGGTGGCCATAACCGCACCTACCAGCAGGTGCGCAGACACTGCATGGACTTGATACGACATGCAAAACAGTGTGCCACTGCAATCGCCAGGGAATAAGGTGGAACAGGTGGTGGGCCACCAGCCCACTCACACACACCGTGGAGCTACTGGCCAGTCTGTGGACACCCTCAGAACAGCATCCACAAACACTAGCTGCCATCGTGGAGGTGGGTGTCTCCCAACCAATGAGCCTGGAGTTGCCTGGTAAGTCAGGACTGCACATATGACTATTATATCCCATTTAGTTGCATGTGTCACTGTACATTATGTAATGTAACATCATATGCAAGGTATGTTGACACACATGCTGCATACTACAGTATGCTACCCTGTGTATGCACACATGTGCATACTATATGCTATTGCACAGGTGAATGTGTTAACATGTACATTGCACCCTGTGGCTGTCATACAGTCATGGATAATGTTCAAACTGCTGTGTCACCCCTATACAGGTACCTCTGGTGTGCCGCACAGACATCAGTCCATTGCAGGTGAGACTGTCATCAGTATCAGGCATGTTAAAGCATAGATCTATTCGCCATGTGGCCAGTTAACACTTGTACACTTGATGTTCGGTCCAGTCATGATATACAGGTCGCATCACCCATCATTCACACTGGCTACCCATGTGCAATATATACAAATGAAATGATACACTGACATGAAACCACAGTATTTGTCATTGCTACATGTGTGGACATATGTACTATACATTGGAACAACATGTGTGGTACGCAAACAGTACAACACAGTGAGCTGTGATATGGGCAGCCCACAGGAGTCACCATTGTGTTATATGCCCCTGCAATGGGTGCGCACATTGTGATGTGCCATCTGACATGTCCCAGACACGTAGTGTTCCGGCTGCAATATTGTCACACTATCCCATAACCCATACCCCACATACCAAACATACAACCCGTTGTCTGCATAGCCCTGTGGATGGTGACATATCTGACATCTATGGGTGTATGTCATATGTGACAACACAGACATGTGAGATAGATGGCCATCACACACATTTGGCCAACAGATGTGCACACATGGCCATGGGGGATGGCCAGAGACACGTAGCCACGCAGTAGATGTGATGTGTATACACCCTGCTGCACATTGTCCACACATGGTCCAATTATAGCCTTAGTTGACTGATTATACAGTTGATGTGGTACACTGGACATCCTAAAAGCCTGTGCACAGCTAGTGGAGGTGTCACTGAAGTCTACCATATAAGATGTGTTGCACATCATGACTGTGTCATAGCATGACAGTAGTCACCTGTACAGCTTCCACAGACATTGACACCACATCAGGCCACAGATACTGTATATTTCCCTTGCTGCTGTAGGACATCACCGTTAGCTGTGCACCTCGTGTGTGTGGTACATCAATTAATTGACAAGTCTGCTATGTGTGGACATGGTTGCCAGGCAGCTAAGACTCTGTAGTAGTTGTGCAGGGGTGTCATCTGTAGGTCCTCCAGTGACCTGTCACATGACACAGCATGGTTTGGTGTGTATACACCTCAGCATCGTGGGTCACAACCCACAGTTATGTCATGGGTATGCATGCAGTTATGGCTATGCAATGTGTACATATTATGCACTGTATAGCAATATAGATGCCTCATGATGCCATGCGATGGCATAGTGTCTGTACTTCACACTGTATAGCAATGTAGATGGCTCACACTACCCTTCCATGCTCATGCACATTTGCTAAACATGCATTCTATCTGTAGGGCATACAGACAACATTGCAATGTGATGCCCATTACGACGCTGTACATGTGTCAGGACACCATTGTGTCAGACATGTATGCATGTTAATGCACACGTCAGCAGATTACATGTCAAGGTCACGTCAGCCATGTGTACTGTTATCCTGTTCTGGTCCACATGGTGTATCACAGGGATGCATGCATACTACCATGATTGTGTGAACTGTATGGCTACTGATATGACACCTGCTTGCTGTAGTGTGCACCCCAGGGAGGTATGCTAACTAACACTATTAATGTCTGAGCTGCATGCCGTCTGCTGTATAACATGCATGCTGCATGCCGTCTGTCAAATCACATGCATGGTGTCTGTGTGTGTCTGTGTGTGTCTGTATGTGTACCTGTGTGTGTGTCTGTGTGTGTCTGTGTGTGTGTCTATGTGTTTGTCTGTGTGTGTCTATGTGTGTGTGTCTGTGTGTGTCTGTGTGTGTGTGTGTCTATGTGTGTCTGTGTGTGTCACCGTGTGTGTCTGTGTGTGTCACCGTCACTGTGTGTGTGTGTCTGTCACTGTGTGTGTCTATCTGTTACTGTGTGTGTCTGTCACTGTCTGTGTCTGTCTATTGTAATTTAGAGTCTTTCTTTGCATTCACAGGTGATGTAGGTGCGTTACCCTCCTGCAGTCCATCTGATGTTAGTGTCCCCACAGATACTAGCAGTGATGAATATATGCATGAGGTACAGGCAGGGTTGTCAGGGGCTGAATCTGTGCCAGTGGTTGCCATCCCAGCTATGTCCCCCTCTTCCCCGCACACAGTTCTGCTGCCAACACATACCGCATCACCAGTGGCCATAGAGGAAGGACAGTCAGAGTCTGTCAGCATGGAACAGGAACATGTGGTGGCTACAGAAGGTGTGTCTCCACACCATGGTGTCAGTGTAATGACTGCAGATGTGCCACACAGGCATGTGGCCGGTGCTGCTCGTAGGAGGACCTCTGGCAGACATGCACCTGCAGGACAGAGCGCAGCAGCTGGTATCACCAGACGCATGTTCCAGACTGTAATGGCGACACAGGCATGTGCTGAATGGCAGAACAGAGAAGGACAGAGGCTGCAGAGGGTTGCTATCCGTACCCTAAATGACAACATCCAGGCATTGGCAAATGCTCAACAGCAGATTGCTGATGTTCTGGACAGGCGATTGGGTGACATGGTCGGAATCCTTGACCGTGGCATGGAAATCCGCGAGCGTGAGCTGTCTGTGCTGGAACATCTGGTAGGAGTGAGGCGTAGGCCACATGGATGTAGGCCAGCTACACCACCTAGTGCAGGGCAACATGAGCGTGCCACCTCACATGCCCGCTCCCATAGTGCCGGTAGCAGTAGCAGTGCAGCTGGTGCTGCGCTGTCCACACCAGGACACAGCAGGCCAAGTGGACGTGGCCCTGGACGTTCCCAGTGGGGACATGGTTCCAGTGGACATGTGTCGTCAGACAGTAGCCAATCTGTACCTCCACCTGGTAGTGCCCGTGCAACCCCTGCAGGCACAGGTCATGTGCTGGTCTGTACAATCTGGAGCTGTCAATAATACCCCTGTGTAGGCCTCACAAAAGGCAGAACTGTGTGCACACATACACGCACACAGCAAACACATCTGTAGGGCACCACAACACCCACATGCATACTGAACAGACATGTCCAATCATATCACCGGCCCTTACCCACACACATGATGTCATCCATTGGTGCAGCCTATGCCCCTGCAAACATTATCACCCTGTGCATATGATGAAGCCTGTGCCGCATCCCTGTCATCCAGACCATTGGTGCAGGGACATGCTCAAATGGTCTGATGCACAGGGTGAACAGAATAGTGAGAGAAGTGTATATTATATTAGTTGTGTAAGAATAGTGAGAGAAGTGTATATTACATTAGTTGTGTACTGTTGTCATGCACCAAACATACCATGTTGTACAGGTTTAGCATGCATTGTTATATGTTCACAGTATGTGTCTCGGTAACAACAGTAACATCATGTTGGTAATGATGCCCTGGTTCCCTCCTTATGGTCTACTTGCATGTGCCTACAGGTAGCAGTATTTGCAGTCTCCCATGTGTAACTGTGGAGTACTCACAGGCACATATGGCAATATCAGCATGCTATACGTAGCCTCAACCTGACTGTTGGAAAGGCTAACATACCACAGATGTCCACACATATACTGATCCTGAGGCATGTGGGCAGTTTAATGGGCTACAGTGGCTAGAGATGTGACATCCATACCAGGTCACATCACAGGTATGTTGACATGGTGCAGGGAATGTACACAGTGGTCTGGCCGATAATAATTTTAGAGGCCACTTGATAGCATGAGGCCTCACTGTGTAGCAGTAATACCCTGTCACATTACAGGAACATGCCCACACTCACGGGGTCAACAACACTATAATGCACACCCCATAGTGTTGAGGTGAGGACCCCTGCCTATGTGGTCATCACCCTCACAGTACTGTGCACCCACACGACGTGACACAGAGAAAGAACATGTACAGGTAGCCGGTACGGCTGAGACCGATGGCATCAACAGGGTAGTAGACTGCATCACCATGAGGGGTTAGGGATCCTGTGTGTTCTGTATGGTAGCATGCACCCTCACTCCATGCACCAGACAGCCATACATACATACACACACACTGTGGAGACCACCACAAATGTCATTCACATATGGATAGCTGATATGTGTGTGATACACACACTACCCCTGCCTACGTCATGCTTTCCACGCTGCAGTATGTACAGATCTCTACAATAGTGTACAGGGGTGTGTAACAACTGGGATGTATTCCCCACCATACGTGGCATATATGGTCACACAAGCAAATACCCATGGCAGTACTGTGAATGATACACCTGCTAAATGATGATATGTCTGACAGACATGCAGCAGTATTGGCTGCATTATGTGTACCAACGCTACGTCTGGCAATTGTGCTGCTATATGCACATGGGAGGATGTAAGTGTTACAGGTGTCAAGTGACTTACAGTCAGTAACACCTGACCGCTGTGTAGGTTTTATGTCTTCACCGTCAAGTAACAGTAACATAGCGTACTGTTTGCACATGTAATGGTAGGATGGTGTGTGACACACCTGTGAGCCGTCCCCGGCAAACATCCTTCTGCACAGGTGGATCACCACTTTATGTACACACATCCATCCATACCTGATGTACATCCTACCGTACTGTCAGTATGTCACCATATACAGGTGTCAATGATGGGGCTGCATTGCAACTGCATGCTGTAGTTGGGCACAGATGAGTTACATACATCAGCTACTGCACATGCATGGTAGGTGCATGCACACTACAAACTGTACATGTGTGTTGGTCCTACATGCCTGTCATGTAGCCATGTTTGTATGCATTGCAATTGGTGGACATGTGTGATGATATACATAACACATGGACTGTTGTATGATATGATGGGTGCCATGGGTAACTAGTACAGAGGGAATGTGTCCTCAGTCAACATTGCTACCTCATGTACTGTTAGCATTCAACAGCCATGGACCCACCTTCCATTTGTGTGCGTGTGATTGTTGTAGCCACTTGTCTGCATGGAGGACAGCAAAAGCTATGCTATGTACATATGTGTTGTGTGTGTGGTCCATGCACATATCCACTGCGATTACATGTATGTCATATCCAAACATGTGTGTTCTTGGGTGTACAGCGACAGTCATCTGTCACAGCTGTGTAAGACCCAGGGCCCCTGGTATGTGTAGAGCCGACCTGGTTATTACAGTGGTATCATTGCAATGCATAACACATGATGGAACCCTGCCGGTACATGTGTAGTCTGCACAGTTGCTGTAGACCTATGTACAGTCCACTGGTCATGAGTCACACAGTGTTGTGGTAATGTTTGGCTGTGTATTGCTGGTCCAACGACATGGTGATATCTGAGGGCTACATTGTAGACTGCGGTGTGTACCTCTGTAATCTGCACCTGAGACATCTGTGATGGCTCCTGAGTGTGTACTGGTCAGTACATGTGAGTGGCATTCATGTACCTGGGGACAGTAGCACCATACTGTGCCCTTCCATGTTTAGAATCCGTGTGCATGCAAGACGGCCCTTTGCAACTGCTAAGTGTGTGAGCATGCCCAGTACGCCGTTGTGTAGATGGACACACCGTACATTCCAAACTGCGCCCTTCCGTGTTTAGAATCCATGTGCATGCAAGATGGCCCTTTGCAACTGCTAAGTGTGTGAGCATGCCCAGTACGCTGTTGTGTAGATGGACACACAATACATTCCAAACTGCACCCTTCCATGTTTAGAATCCGTGTGCATGCAAGACGGCCCTTTGCAACTGCTAAGTGTGTGAGCATGCCCAGTACGCCATTGTGTAGATGGACACACAGTACATTCCAAATGGACATGTGATACTAAGTGTGTGGGCATGCTCAGTGACACCTTGTGTCGGTGATGTGCCTCTGTGTATGGGCATGGCCATTGACATCCTGTATAGTGATGGTGGTCATCCAGGCAACAGATGTCCCTTTTCAACATCACGATGGATGCCTACATTGAACATGTTGGTTGACTGTCTTGAAGGGTATACTGTCTGTGGCGCGTCCAGTATCTATGTAGTGCTGTTGTAGTGCTCCGTAGATATTTAGTTGCCCCGATCACACCACTGCCGTGTGTTTGTCTATGTCTGCCTTGGGACAGTAATATGCTTTCTGACTGCTCACTCTCTATACAGTCCCTATCGGCGTCCTTGCCTTTGCGGATGATGTCATCCACCTAGAAGTATGCCTCTGGGAGTGCTGCGTTCAGTAATCTCGGTAGCGCGTTCTGTAACTGTGTAATGCTGTAGTGTGATAAGGTAGTTAGGTGTATGTTTGACTCCCAGCCCTGCCAAGTGTGTGCCTGTGGACACAGTAATGCTTTTAGATGCCTCACACCACATACATTCCCTATCGGCGTCTTTGCCTTTTTGGATGATGTCATCCACCTAGAAGTATGCCTCTGGGAGTGCTGTGTTCAGTAATCTCGACAGCGCGTTCTGTAACTGCGTAATGCTGGAGTATGATAAGGTAGTTAGGTGTATGCTTGACTCCCAGCCCTGCCAAGTGTGTGCCTCTGTGTGTGTGTGTGTTTCCAGCTGCCTGGGGACACAGTAATGCTTTTAGACGCCTCACACCACATACATTCCCTATCGGCGTCTTTGCCTTTGCGGATGATGCCATCCACCTAGAAGTATGCCTCTGGGAGTGCTGTGTTCAGTAATCTTGGTAGCTCGCTCTGTAGCTGCGTAATGCTGTAGTGTGATAAGGTAGTTAGGTGTATGTTCGACTCCCAGCCCTGCTAAGTGTGTGCCTCTGTGTGTGTGTGTGTGTTTCCAGCTGCCTGGGGACACAGTAATGCTTTTAGATGCCTCACACCACATACATTCCCTATCAGCGTCTTTGCCTTTGCGGATGATGTCATCCACCTAGAAGTATGCCTCTGGGAGTGCTGTGTTCAGTAATCTCGACAGCGCATTCTGTAACTGCGTAATGCTGGAGTATGATACGGTAGTTAGGTGTATGCTCGACTCCTAGCCCTGCCAAGTGTGTGCCTCTGTGTGTGTGTGTGTTTCCAGCTGCCTGGGGACACAGTAATGCTTTTAGACACCTCACACCACATACATTCCCTATCGGCGTCTTTGCCTTTGCGGATGATGCCATCCACCTAGAAGTATGCCTCTGGGAGTGCTGTGTTCAGTAATCTTGGTAGTGCGCTCTGTAACTGCGTAATGCTGTAGTGTGATAAGGTAGTTAGGTGTATGTTTGACTCCCAGCCCTGCTAAGTGTGTGCCTCTGTGTGTGTGTGTGTGTGTGTGTGTGTGTGTGTGTGTGTGTGTGTGTGTGTGTGTGTGTGTGTTTGTTTCCAGCTGCCTGGGGACACAGTAATGCTTTTAGATGCCTCACACCACATACATTCCCTATCAGCGTCTTTGCCTTTGCGGATGATGTCATCCACCTAGAAGTATGCCTCTGGGAGTGCTGGGTTTAGTAATCTTGGTAGCGCGTTCTGTAACTGCGTAATGCTGTAGTGTGATAAGATAGTTAGGTGTATGTTCAACTCCCAGCCCTGCCAAGTGTGTGCCTCTGTGTGTGTGTGTGTGTGTTTCCAGCTGCCTGCAGACACAGTCATGCTTTTAGACGCCTCACACCACATACATTCCCTATCAGCGTCTTTGCCTTTGCGGATGATGTCATCCACCTAGAAGTATACCTCTGGGAGTGCTGTGTTCAGTAATCTCTGTAGTGTGTTCTGTAACTGCATAATGCTGTAGTGTGATAAGGTAGTTAGGTGTATGTTCAAATCCCAGCCCTGCCAAGTGTTTGCCTCGGTGTGTGAGTTTCCAGCTGCCTGGGGGTACAGTCATGCTTTTAGATGCCTCACACCACATACATTCCCTATCGGCGTCTTTGCCTTTGCAGATGATGTCATCCATCTTGAAGTATGCCTCTGGGAGTGCTGTGTTCAGTAATCTCGGTAGCGTGTTCTGTAACTGCATAAGGCTGTAGTGTGATAAGGTAGTTAGGTGTATGTTCGACTCCCAGCCCTGCCATGTGTCTGCCTCTGTGTGTGTGTGTGTTTCCAGCTGCCTGTGGACAGAGTAATGCTTTTAGATGGCTCACACCACATACATTCCCTATCGATGTCTTTGCCTTTGCGGATGATTTCATCCGCCTAGAAGTATGCCTGTGGGAGTGCAGTGATGCCAGAACTCTGTAGCACATTCTGTTACTGCATAATACTGTAGTGTGGTAGACTACACATGTAGATGCTTGATTCCAGGGCATGGCAGGTGTGTGTTTGGCAGTTATAGCGTATGTGTTGGTATCTGTGGGTGACTAGCTGCAGGATGTGTCCAGTTTGTTTTGTTGCTGACCTATTTAGTGTCCACAGCCCGCATATTCTGCCAAGACACTGGGTTGTCAACACATACAGTCGCCAATAGGTCTGGTGAGTAACTGTCAGCAGCCCTACTCTTACCCTTGCTATGGTCTGACCCATGTGACACAACATAACACACATGCCTTGATATTAACAACACTACATGATGCAGGTGGCACATGTAGTTTCCTGTCCATTCCTGTCTAATGTATTGCTGTCATGTGGTTCGCTGTTGTGATATAAATGCCATATCTACATATGTGTGTACATGTGTATGTGTGTATGTATATATACATATATGTATGTCCATGTATATATGTCTACAAATAATATATGTGATATATGTAGATGTAGAGGTGGACATAGATGTGAACATATGTCTGGGGACATCAGCACTATTGACTATTTGTGCCAGATGATCTGTACATGATAACCTGGGATCTATGTATGTCTGCCATGGCGTGGTGTTAATGCACATCGTCTGTGGTGTGCAGGGCCATGGGTTGTAGTCGTGTAGATACCGGTTATTTTGTTGCTGGGCAGACCATGGGACATCGAATATGGTGATGGTAAGGCACCTGTTGCCAGTTATGTGTGGAACTGAGTGACACTGAGCAGTGGTTAATATGTTGGAGGTTTGGTATGGATTATATAACTATTCATTAGAAGACTATACTATGCAGATGAGGTCGAGTATGGTGTATCACATTTATCACCAGGGTGTGCTGCTGGTCCCTGGAGTGTATATGTGTATTCAGCCAGGTGCAGGTCTTGCATATAGTTGACATCATGGGAGGGGGGGGTCAGGCATACTGTACGTACATTGCAGAACTGTGCCCCGGGACTGCTCCTGCATTAGCAAACCTAAGCTAGGGGTTTGTCTATACCTGCCTGGTGACGTTGGGAGGGATGACAGCAGTGGTGGGTTAGTCAGGGTGTACAGGCTGTACAAACAGGTGTTGATCAGCACAATCAGCTGATGACATGGCCTGCCCGCACATGAACTTTACATTAATGCGAGCAAGCAGCATACACACATGTTTCGTCCACACTCTACACCACCAGTGTATACCTGCAGGGACATTTCATGACACAGTCCAACCAAATGACACGGGCTGCAGCAGGCAACATATACCAACATGTGCAGGAGGCTGGGGCAGTGCGGATGTGTATGCTGATGAACAACCCTTACTGGGGTGACATAAGACTTTATAGACCGGGGGTGACTTACCAGGGTCTACATGGGCTGGGGATGTTGGAGCACTATGGGGTGGACAGAGACCTCCTACAGCAGCTTGTTGACCTGTGCCTAACACATCAAACAGGCCGAGGGGAACACATCACAGTGGATACCATGGGATGTATTGGCCTAGGTGTACTAGCCACAGGTACCTCACACAGCACAACTGTGGATATCATGGGTATCTCACAGGCATCTGCATCCAGAGTATTGTACCAGTTCACAGATGCCATGTCAACACATGCTAGTGAGCACGTACAGGTCCTCCACACACGTGATTAGTGGACCAGCAATATGAATCTGTTCAACCACATGGATGAGTACCCTGGGGTACTGGGTGCTATAGCCTGCACACGTAGCACCACCCGGGGAGCAGGGTAGGGCCTATAGTCAGTGCACCTATGCAATGGTCATGGCATGAGATTGAATGTGTGTGCTGTCTGCCCTGGAAGCTATGATGTGTCCAATATATGGCGTCTGACACAGCTGTAGCACACCACTGCCTATGTGAACATCCCCTACAGTCTCCTAGTTGGGGATGCTAGGTAAACACTGGTGTAGTGGCTTATAACACCCATCAGCAATGCACACACACCTGAACAGTCACACCATACTGAGGCAGATGCACAGACAAGACATATACATGTGCATGTGTTTGGGATGCTCGGTTCACAGTTCTGGTATCTGGACACATCTGTTGGGGCTCTGCAGTATTCACAAGCTACATGCATACATGTTGTTATGTTATTTGCTATGCTACACAATGCTATCCTGCAGTAACAGTTGCAGCAGGAACAGCATGGGGCAGGGCCACACAGCCCAACACCACTGCCAAGGTCTGTACAGGCACAGTGTGACTTGGTGAAGGAACTACCTGAGTAGGGCAAAGTCAGTGACAGCCCGTGCACAGTATGACCTGCCCTTGGCAAAGAGGCAACACAAGGCATATGCACTGATACAGTAGGTACCCATGGATTTCCCCTCTCTGACCAGCACACAGTACAATGGATGCCAAACATGACAGTACCTGTGCTCGGCCATGTATGGGAGGTGCACTGTGTGCATCCAACATAGGCAGCACTCCAGCACCGTCCTCCAGTCTGTAACACAACCAGGGTATGTCTATTGACCTAACAAGTGGCAGTTGTATTAGAATATGTACTTACCCATTGCTCTGGTATGTATGTGAGCATACAAGTGACTGTGGTGGCCATATGTTAGGGTAGCAGACAGTACACATCCATAGTGGCACCATGACCTCTGTAGCACATACGGGGGTCACAATGGTAGGCTGTAGTACACCGGCTGTCCTAACCCACTGCAGATTATGGGCTGACCATCACGTGTGTCCATGCAGCCCATACACGTTCCATGCAGCTGGACAGATGTGGACCAATACACACAAATGATATACGATGGCCTATGGATATGCCCAATGACTGGCCCCAACCCCCTATGACACACACAGATGACAGCAGGCCAGGCTGTTTGATGTAGGATGTGTAATAGGATGTCCAACACCACTGTGCTGGTAACTAATGCTGGGAACTGACATACCCTGGTATCCCTCCAACCAGCAATTTAGGTAGGTCCACACACTGACATGGAGTACCCAACAGACCAGTACAGTAGCGGCAGATGTGTACAACTGTTGGCTGTTCCCCATCACACCTACACATGTGAGAGTCGTGCACCACCCACGGTGCTGTGTAGGACTGTGTTTGTGGTTGCATGTCCCCCCCATGCTATACAGACATGTAGCAACTGTCAATACCACATGACCATTAGCTACCCTGCAGACACAGCATGTCACCTGTCTGTGTAGAACGGAGGGGTCAGCAACACAGTACTAACTATCTAGACATGTGTCACATGCAATACAGTTGACCATACTTTGCATGCTCACACACATGACTGTATTGTCAGTCTACAACATGCTTAACAGTCATACTGGGCATGCTCACACACTGAACCACAGGATGGCCAGGCATACACACACCAGTGGTCCGGACATATCTGCCAGTACATTGCTATACTGTTGGATGTTTGCACTGTATGGTGTTTGTGGTCTATTGTCTGTACATATGCCATGGTCTATTGTTAATTCACATGAGCTATGTGCACAGGGTACTTCTACCATCACGTGTATAGGGCGGTTCTTTGTTTGCAGACAGGCCGACGCCTTTGGATACAAACCGGGTAAGGCACAGTCCAGCAGGTGGGAGCTGTTGTGCGTGGGCTTGCACAGTGTTAAGCACTGCTGACCTCTGGTCACAGCACCTTATACACATTTACACTACACATTTCTTTGACAGGGCACTACTGGCATACTGGTAGATAAACACGCTTACAGCAGCTCGCTCTACGACATTTCTGCTTACATTTGTCACTCACGCTGGGTGTGTGCGATCCCTTGTGATGCGTATTAAATTGGACTACATGACTACAGTATTGGGTATGTGTAACCATTTTGCGAAGATAGCCGTTCGACTGTACGGACTCGGTGGCCTGTCCAGTGACATACTCATATTATATGCGTATTCCTCATACGATCTGCTCCCATCTGCCTGATACATGGGAACCGATACTCTGCAATGCTGACATGTGACTTGAGTTTGTTAACGCAGCTGTCTGCCGAGTCATGCTACCGCATACCAACTGCACGTTGACCACCTTTCAGATTGCATGACATGAGACTGTAGGAGTGACACCTTTCCCACTTTGCATGGGACAGTCCCTCATCACACATCACATGTGACAATACCAGAACTCTCCACCAATCGGGGACACATTTCTGCAAACTCAGGGACAGGTCATGAAAAACAGGGACACTTTTACAAAAGTAGTGCTATTAACTTGACACACTGACAGAATCAGAGCATATGACATAATACACATATTCTGAAATAATAGTTGTTTATAACTCTTACTTATTGTCATTAGTCAGTAAGTGTAATTCACCACCTTTCCTTCAACAGCCACTACATTTAGGAGGGATTAAGAAGGACGCAGTTAGACTTTCAGTCAAACTCAGGGACGTACCTGGCGTTCATGGACAGTTGAGTGGTATGGACAATACTCTAGCCATTGCAACTGTCCTGATTAGGGGACCTTCTCATGTTGCAGGTGTCTGTACTGGTTGCTTGTTACAGGTCTTGTATACCTGACATGTCGATATGTCATATGTGGTAGCATAAGCAACTATACTGCTGCTATACTACGCTTTGATTTGCATGTATATTTCTGCACTATGCATGGCTGTAAGTATGTTCTGCCGTGGTACATCTGACAGTTCTACAAAGCAGGTTCCACTTTGGCCATTCAGACTGGTGGCGGCTCTATAGACCCTATATGTAGAGCTATCACATGTGTCGAGGCAACACATACCCACAGCATACCTCTCAACTGTCCCTGATTTTCGGGGCCGTCTATGATTTTGACTCAAATTTTAACTCTGTCCCTCTTAATCCCTTCTAAAACTAGTGACATTTGGAGGAAAGGTGGTGAATTACACTTCATGAATAATGACAATACTTAAGAGTTACAAACTTCTTTTACTTCAGAAAATGTGTATCAATTCATATGCTCTGATTCTGTCAATGTTTCCAGTTAATAGCTCTAATATTTTAAATGTGTCCCTGATTGTCCTTGTGTTTTCTTGACTTGTCCATGATTCTGTTGAAATTTGTCCCCAATTGGTTGAGAGGTCTGACCCACAGCCAGTAGTCCACGGACGACCTCCACGGTTTGCATACATTAAGGTTATTCATGTAGTATTATAATTGATAATACTGTTTCCTATTACATGTAGCTGTTACTGATACAACAAATTGATGTCTGACACCACTACACACACTATATAGCCTCCATTCCCAAACTCACAGGTCCAGACCTCTCAACCAATTGGGGACAAATTTCAACAGAATCAGGGACAAGTCAAGAAAAAATCAGGGACATTCAGGGACACATTTAAAATATTAGTGCTATTAACTTGAAACATTGACAGAATCAGAGCATATGAATTAATACACATTTTCTGAAGTAAAAGAAGTTTATATCTCTTAATTATTGTCATTATTCATTAAGTGTAATTCACCACCTTTTCTCCAAATGTCACTAGTTTTAGGAGGGATTAAGAGGGACAGAGTTAACATTTGAGTCAAAATCAGGAAAGTCCCTGAAAATCAGGGACAGTTGAGAGGTATGCACAGGCCATGTCCCATAACTGTCATTTTGCAAGACACAACTGCCCAGACGGGTGTGTCCCTTGCAGGCATATGGGTGTTTAACCTCTTCTATTATGCTATCATCTACCTGAGGTGGTCAGCAACTTATGCACTTTCCGTCAGTAGTAGAACTCACATACCAATGGGTGTGAATGAACACTGTATCAGGAACAATACATAGCGCCCTGCAGGACACATTTAGATGATTGGTTCTATTAACTAGACACATTCACAGTCACAGAGCATATGTATTCATTCACGTTTGTCGAGGTACATGCCGCTTATGACTCATACATGTTGTCATCTGTCATTACCTGTATTCCGCCACCTGTTCACCTAATATCAGTAGTTCTGGCAGTGTTTAGTTGGACTTTGTTACATTCTGATACATAACTATGGACGTCCATGCTAATCAGGTACACGGCACTATGTAGGTCTCTATGTATTCCCCGATGGTTTACAAACTATCCAGTAGATGTGCTCTTCAGGTTTGGGAGGTGTAGGCATATGCTATGCCCACATAGGAATATTAATGACTTCCACTGGGTGGGCCTACTACATCTCTGCCAACCAGCACCTGCACACTTAAGCCCATTAATGCATACCCATGGTTCACCTACCTGGCACAGCTCTACAGCAGTCATGACAAATACTTACTGCGAGCGCAGCTGGGGTATGAGCACACCCCTACACATTGCCCACTCTCCCCATATCGGGACACATGTACGTTTTGTCAACCCATGTATTATCACACTTGAACAACCTACTGTTTCACGTACACCTACATCCTGCTCATAATAATGTCAGCAGATTCTTTCATACCCTGAATTTTTGGGGTCCTGCAAGGGACACCGTTATCCATGTTTAAAGTGTAGACCTTGCAGAACTCTCCCACTGGTACTTTCCTACCGGTGTTTTGGATAGCTGCAGTGTATTGCTCTGTATTGCCTGTCTGTATGTCTGTCCGGCCCAGCTGGGCGATGTGGGGGGTACAACGTTTCTTTATTGGACCTCCCAGTCACAAATGCCCGGGCTGTAAATATGTTACCCCTAATTGCTGTGAAGTAACCTATTTATGTGAATGTGTATATCTACACTGACATATAGTTTGTTTTGTGTGTATGTGTATATATCACTACATTTATATATATATATATATATATATATATATATATATATATATATATATATATATATATATATACCCGTATGGATATATATGTGTATGTAAATTAATCTAGCTATGTGGATATATACATTTTTATCTATATATACATCTGTGTGTCCGTTAACCTATACATTTCCCGGACATGGACACTTACACATGCATATTGGTTTTATCCCTGCTTCAACAGCATACTATTGCCTTAGTCATTCTGACACCGACACTTCACTCCGGTGAACTTGTGCTCAGTATATTGCACGTTATGCAGCGGACAGATGTCGCTCGTTTTTCATGTCTGGGGTGCTGCTGCTAACTGGGTTGTGATAGTGTCATTCGACATATTCCTCATATGCGCAGCCTATTTTTCCTGTTTGTTTCTGTACGCATTCATATTATTACTGTTGATAGGATGTGTGTTTGTGTTACTGTGACTGTACATCGACAAATTGTTGTCTTCATGTAGTTGTGTCTTTCTGCTTTTCCCGGTTTGGAGTTGTCACAGCAGAACTCCGTTCTGCTCATGGGTGGCGTATAGGTTTTACGTGCCGGGCTGCCAGACCTGACACACAACGTCCGACAACGATATGCCCATTCACGCATTTCTCAATGCCAACAACGCTCTATCTGGGAATCGCACCTATGTACTAGCTGACCTCCACGGGCCGCTCCATTGCACCCAGCGCAACATACCCTATCACTCCTGTGTCCATACTCGCATATCCATAGTTTCTCCTGCACACCCGTGTTGTGTTTCCCTGCATAACAGCCATTATACACCTGATATCGCAGCCATGACACACCTTTACACATTGCCCTCTCATGATCGTTGGGGCCCTACACACATTTTGTACCACCTCGCGTATTCACAGGCTCACCATCCATTCATATTTGCACATATGTGCCTTTCCTGGTGTTATGGAGTACGAACGATTTGCGGCTTACAAGTGTAGGTGGCCCCAACATGTCCTACATTCCGTCTGTTTACAATGTTGCCGTAACACTTCAACAATGTTATGGCCACTGGTATAGCCCTGCCTCTGGTGTGGAGAGCCGTGCTCTACTCACACTTGTGCAGCTTTATGTGACATACGCTGTGAGCACTTCATAATTCCTAACTTGCTCTGGATTCCCTTCACAACCCTTAGGTTTGCTTTCGTCTGTCAGCGTTCCTAACATATATATATATATATATATATATATATATATATATATATATATATATATATATATATATATATATATATATGTAGATATATCTATATAAATATATATATATATATATATATATATATATATATATATATATATATATATATATATATATATATATATATATATATTTATATATATGTGTATATATTGATAAATATGTAGATATATAATTGCATATTTCTGTTATGTCTGTGGATATGTATCTATACACACATCTATCTAACTATATATATATATATATATATATATATATATATATATATATATATATATAAAAGTCACAGCTGTAGAAGACAACATACATTTGCTATGCTAATAGCTGCGTACACCCGCGCAGGCCCACTTGCATCTACTTATTCTGAGTTACATATGTTTACAAGCATGTCTTTAGGATTACATATGCCTTATTCCTTATGACAGTACCACTTTGATGGAATCCGGTTAATGGAGCCATGCGAACGCAGTCACCTTTACATGTATAAATGTTGGCTTTACAGCACAGAGGCATTCATTACACAATTAATATGTGCTATAGTCGTACTTGGACTGGGAATGCCTTTACGTTGGGCGGATGCTGTAACCACTACACTATTGGTGTTCTGGCTCATTTATATGTATACTCATGGTTCATAGCTACTCTGACATAGGCCTCACCACTTCCCTTACACAGCAGACATCCATTCTCCTGCTGGGAAAACTGCAGTACTACAATTAGGACATTCCCTGTTTCCTACTGCTCTGGATCCATGCTGCAAGTCTACTCACTCCAAGGATATTCATAACTCCTACGCTTATAGTCCTCGCACATATGCATGTTTGATTGTCAGGGTTTTCAAGTGCTGGTCCGGGTTTAGGCTCAGCCGACTGGTGACTAGCACTGCCCTGGCACTGTTCAAAGATCAGACGTAGCACATGGACAGAGTTAGTCCAGAGTTTAACATTCTACCTGTGTTTACAGACGCAGGTGTTTGGGCACCTCTGACCACATTATTGGGTCGTCGCTACATAATTTAGGGCGGGGAGTGGTTCCACTACATAATGCATGTTGGGAGGGTGGTTTCCCTTCCAATTTGACTATTTCATTCATTTATACATACAATGAATATTATTCTGAACATCTGTTATGAATTCACTACAGGTATGCAATAGTCCTGTCAACAGATGGGACAGTTGTTTGGTATACTTCTGTGTACGGACCTCTCTGATACTCGGGGACTCGTGTCTACAGGGACAAGGCTATGACAACTCAGGGACAATCACGGACACTTCTACCATATTAGTACTATTAACTTGGAATGTGTTGACAGATTCGTAATACTACTAATTTTCTGAAGTTAAATGCGTCTATTACTCTTCATTGTTGTAAGTAGTCATTCTCATTCAACACCTTTCCCCCAAAGGTCACTGGCTTTGTGAGTTTTTAAGGGTCTGGCCAGTTATTGTGTGATTGCTCTGACCATTGGTATCGTTGACATTGTCATATGTACAGGTTGTGCTGTATTCTGGTGACTAGGGTTGGCACCTTTTCAAATGGCCAAGATGGGTCATTTTCGGAACACACATCAGATTTTACAAGCCGACGCATACCCACGGTCAGTACAACAGATAGAACTTTACTTATTTGCCTACATAAAAGCCTTTTGTTGTAGCGGTTTTGTTGCTTATTCTGTTTCTTGTAACATTTAGGTATTGTAGATACTGCAATAATTATTTTCTGCTACTATTACATAACATATGGGACATAATTATGTCCTACAATCCCAGGACATTTGCCATTTGAAATGTCTTTTGTCAGGACACAACTGTCCAACTATGGACTGTCCCTCGCAAAGCGGGACAGATGATAACCCTACTGCGGACACCAGATTGTTTAGGCCAACACATAGCCACGGTCAGTGGAGGTTTAGAACATTCATTTGTTCCTAGCTGTGTGCCTTATACCTTTGGCATTTTTGTTGTTTGCCTGTTTCTTGTACAAATTACATTTATTCTGTCCTGATGTGACCGCTTTAGGCAACTGTTACATGCAATATGGTGCATAGTTATTTCCTACGGTCACATGACATTTGGCATCGTACCATTGTTGGTCAGGTCACACCTACACACACATTAATTGTCTCTCACACAGTGGATCAGGGGTATCCTGTTTATGTCAGTGCCTTCATCACCCTTATACCATGTGCCACTATGCGAATGTGTGCAATATATTCTCTCGCTTATTCGTGTCGGGACACGTGCATCACACGGGCAGGTGTTTGATCCTGGGTAGTAGGTTATGCATGACCATTTAGGGCTGGACAGTGTCGTGCACGACTAATGCACATTCCAGCTTGTGTCCAGATATGTACAGGACTGGACTTCGTGTCTCCCATTCTAATGTTTACACAGGTTACTTATCCCATGAGGGATATCCCAAAAATTGAGCAAGACCAAAACAAGAGATATACCGAACATTCTTCTGGCATTATGAAAATGTGCTGGGGGTTTTACATGCAAGTGATACATTGTGTGCAATCCTGCAACTGCCTAGGGTGACACTACCTACTACATATGCGTAGTGGTCACTATGTGTAGATGTGGCTGCAACAAACCAGTAGGCCAAGTATGGCTGGATTTGGTGGACGTTCAGGTAAGGGAGCAGGTTGTGTGATGTGGAGGGGATGCTGGGTAGTCCATTATGCATCCAGGTGTGTTGCATTTGTTATGGCTAGTTCCATTAGGACCAATCTGTGGGTATGTGCCGGTGACATGTTTATACATTTGTATCGCCTATTTCAATATTCATATGTTTGTGGGATTGTGTTCTACAGTATGGCCCATCTGGTTGTATTGCAGCTGTTTATACATGTTTTTGTGTTTCTTTCTGCTTCACACGCTGCTCTCTCATACACCTCTGTTTCACCTATTCTGCATACGACACAGTATCACCTTGGAGGATTGTACCATTACCCATCTCCCCACACACACATATTCCTCACACTCCATACATCACTGCTTTGGTTGTTGGCCCATGACACGGCCAGAGTAACACATTGAATACCCTACATATGTCAGGTACCTGTATGGTTGTGTGGACTACCCTGCCATGTTTGCTTGCCACATACTATACCTCACGCACATAGGTACACGCCCATACTTAACTTTCATTACATGGTTGGTATACCCGGGTACTACCCGTTCAACTGTGACACATCCTGACAAGTTTGGCTTGTACCGCTGATTTGCAGATTTTGGCTGACTGTTCTAATCATTGGTAGGATGCCACCTTTTCCTATGTCTGGGATGGGATACATTCTGTACACATATCCGACTGTACTTGACAGCACGTCACCACAGTCGACAGTATGGATAATACTATTCCTTTCAGCCTACATGTTTCCTTATTGTTGTAGCTGTTTATATGCTCCTTCTGTTTCGTTTACATGCTTATTTTATTTCCTGTCACATTTGGAATGTGAAATACGGACATACCTTTTGTATGTGACTATTACATGCCTTGTGGGATACGATTTGGACATACGGTCGCTAGATATGTACATTTGTCATGTATTTTGTTGTGGACACATCTGCCCAGCTGTGTACCATCCCTCACATTATGGGTCAGCTGGTGACCCTAACCATTGGGCTGGACGTACCTACTGGCGGCTCGCTAATATATGATGCGTTTCACTTCCACTTGGTATAGCTATCTACACTGTGTTGGACTACGGGCGCACGGTTTTCCATGTAATTTGTTTGCGGGATAGGGACCCGTTTTTCCCTACCGTGCATTTGTGTTTGCTTCTTCATTTTGGTTCGTAGGAACTTTCTTGCATGCTTTGCATATGTTTCAGTACCCACGGACACTGACAGATGTGATTACTATCATGCAACTTGTTATATGCAAGCATTTTAGGTTGCACGTCGACAGCTGGTATTTCCACACCTCCGTGCGGTACTTCGACATGCCTTATGCACTCGCGCTCCTTTCCTGCGCACGTGGCGGCAGCGCACCTTCATTAATATGCATTTGGCGCTACTGCACCATCTTCATGCCGCACTGTTGGTGCAAGCCTACCGCCGGCCTTGCGCCGAGCTTCATGAATCCCGGGACATGTCTCAGGTAATGTGATCTGTCAATCAAACAGCGATGTAACAGTCTTAGTCCTTGTTGTCTCAAATAATTACACAGAAAAGTTCACAGGCCAGATTCAGTAATGCCTACTCAGTCTGTTTACACTTTGTGCATGGCGCAGCATGACAAGCGCATGGTAGCAGACTATTTTGGATGCAATAAGTGGCTCTACACAGCCTCACAAACAAGGTGGGATACAAATTACAGCATTAACAACTGAATTATATGCTAATCAACCAATGCAAGATGGAAGAGCTTTTCAACAAAATATAAAGCAAACATTTAGACTCAGTGCTGGTTTTCCCTGTAAATTCCAAAATTTGCTGCAATGCAGCCATGGAAAGGCATCTACACAGAAACAATGTTAGAGATTGCTGTTGCTTTAGTTAATGTGTATGTGCAACAGGCTGAAGTCTATGCTGCTCCTGCTGCTGCTGTCAACAGACCAAGGCCAACAAAGAAAAGAGTTTTCAGAGCCTGGGTAACTTATCATAATCTACATGATGTGGAAATTGTAGAGTGCTAAAAGGTGCCTAGAGACACACTACAGGAACTCTGCAACCTCTATTGTCCTCAACTCAGACCCAGGGCAAACCGAGGAGAAACCATACTAGTGCAGACAAAGGTATGTGTAATACTTGGACTTTTAGCTTCAGGTACCTTTCAGAGACCAACAGTGGACATGCTTGGGGTGTCACAGGCATCAACATCCATGATCCTCCATCATTTCCTGAATGCTATGCTACAGCATGCCAGTGACCACATATATTTTCCCTCTACTCCTAAGGACAGGGCCAGAATTATGCAGGAGTTCTATCCTGTAGCACACTGCCTTGAAGTACTGGGTGCTATAGATTCCACCTATACAGAAATTAAGGCACCGCCCTGGGCAGCAGGGAAGGCTCTACATTAATAGAAAGGGCTTCCACTCTATTAACTGTGAAGTCATGTCCAATACCAAGGGAATCAACTTGAATGTGTGTGCTGACAACCCAGGCAGTTAGCACAACTCACACATTCAGCACTCCTCCCAACTGTAGCAGATGTTCACTAGAGGGGATATCCCACAGGGTCATTTACTGAGGGATACAGTTAATACACTGGAACTGTGGCTGATAGCACCCATCAGAAATGCACACACCCACTGAAGAATGCTATAATGAGGAATACACTCAAACCTGAAATATCATAGAGAGTTTGTTTGGGCTGCTAAAGTTGCAGTTCTGGTGCGTAGATACATCTGGGGGAGCCCTGGAGTACAATCCAAGGACATGTACTGAAATATTCACAGTATGTGCCATGCTACAAAACATCATCCTGAGAAAATAGCTTCAGCAGGATCAACAAGGAGAAGAGGCACACATCCCACCACCTATGGTAAGGTTACTACAGCCACAAGCAGGTGAGGAGTCAGAGGGGGAACCAGCAGCTGCTGTGGGTATAGGCAGACATAGGAGTGCTCAATATGTCCTCCCTTTGGCTTAGAGGCATTGCATGGCACACTCACTCACCACCTAAGGGCCTAAAACCTTCCTCCTACACACATACATATAGTAGCACTGATGCCAGGAAACTCTTACAACCTTTACCTAACAATGTAATGGCAATGTACTGCTTGCATCAGACAGAGTCAGCTCTGAAATAAAACTGTTGCAATTGCTGGATTTACAAGGTAAGTGTTGAACCTGGACTGTATTATCTATTAATATGAATGACTGACATATCCTTGCATTTTGTTACTTGGTAGTGTAAGCAAGTAAAAGGTGGGAGATTTGTACAGAAATTACTTATTTGACTTATATGTGTCCATTATTAAGTAGTAGGCCTCAGGCATCAAAGATTCACACAGTCATACCCCTCAAAAGTACTGATGGTCACTGAATGCCCTCAGCTTAGCACCATAGATTTATACAGAAAAATCATTAAAGAAAGTTTAGTCAGGCCAGCGGGGGTGATGTGTAGGAGAGCTAGTTTCCAAGATAAGGTTGCTTTTTCATAACCCATTTATTCTAGTTGAAGTCTTAAGTTAGCACCATAGCTTATAGGTGCACTTGCTGCTCCAAAAGATGTGGAGTAGACTAGTTTTGTTACTTAAATACTACATTACATTACATTGGAAGGATAGAGCATCACTCACCTTGGAGGGTTTCAAACAGCTACTAAACACCTACTAACTCACAAACATTTAACCTACACTCAGAAATCCCACACCCACTTTACAGAATTTTGGAAATCCTTTTTTGAACACATTCTAATTTGAAGTTGGTTTATATAATTAATGACAGAGTTTTAGCATATTTGTAAATAGTTTCCACTAATTTGCTTTTATGTTTTATTAATCAGCAATGTATTCACTGGTCATACTGCTACCTGTCAATTATCATTGTTATGCTCACTGTATATGTTTTTATAAAAAAAGAAATAAAAGATTAAGCACAAAGAAAATCATTAAAGAGAGAAGTTAGAACGTAATGATGCACATTTCAGTTTCAGACATCACAATCCTCACAAGATCATTTACAATAAATATGGAAATATTTTGATTCTATCAACTGTCTAACTTTCTAAGACCAATGTAAGTCAAAGGTACAATTACAAATTCAGCATCACAAATGCAGATATACTAAGGCTAAGTCAGCTATGTACTCTGAACATCAGATACAAAGCTTATGTATCCCTGATTCCAAAAGATACAAAACAGCAATATGGCACAGTTATCATCACTTGCACAGGGTGTTCTGTGTGTGTGTGTGTGTGTGTGTGTGTGTGTGTGTGTGTGTGTGTGTGTGTGTGTGTGTGTGTGTGTGTGTGTGTGTGTGTGTGTGTGTGTGTGTGTGTGTGTGTGTGTGTATGTGTTTGTATGGGTTCTCCAGGTGAAATTGGTGTGTGAATGTCTGCATGAACACAGCCAAGCTCTGTGCTAACTCTACATCTTGGTATGTAGGACAGGTGTGAGCTGTGAATGGTAGAGGTGGCATTTCATTATTGTCATACCCGACTACAAGAACTGCCTCTGCCAGGAGTTGCACTGGCATGTCCACACCCATGGTCAGATGCACTGTTGCTACATGAATATGACTGATGCTTGCTGGATGAGCTCCCCTCACGAGGATGAACAGGACCACAACCCCATGGTCTGCCATGTCTGGCTGTTAAACGCTTAACCACTGACAGAACAGTTGAAGTACTGCCAGCATGGGAGTGTGATCTGTCCTGACCATATTGGCTAACAGCAGATGATGTGGCTGACCTACGCCCACCCATGAGGATGCCATCCCCCTCCCAGCAGATGTTCCATCACAGATACTGCACATTCCAATGTGTCATTTATTTGATCCATTGAATCGGAAATATGGTGGAGGCAGTCATGCATGTCAGCTTGTGCCACATCTATAACCCTAAGCATTTCTTTGGAGGACCTATAGGAACATACCTGTGCCTCCATGTCTGCCCTAAACATACACTGAGTGGTACGGGAAGAGACATCTGTATCAGGTCGAGGATGGACAGCTTTCCTCTTCAGAGCACCCCTAACAACTATCCTGCATGGCTCCTCTCCCACACTTTGGCTACAATCAGAGTCGACAGGCACTGAAGCCCCAGTAACCACTCTTCTCTGATCAATTGTCTCGCCCTCCAGCTCTTCAATATCTGAGGGCTCACTGGAATGGGTACGTGTAGGCCTACTGTCTGTGTCTGGTGGAATTTCAGGGAATGGCTGTATGTCAACCTCAGTGTCAGATTCAACCTCTGCACCCCCTGACTGTGCCTCTGTTTAGCCACCATCATTATCAGAGTCTGCTGATACTTTGACATCAGGTGGTTGAAGTCCCATACTTCCACTGTAAAGATTACCTGTGATAATAAGCAACAAACACAGGATCAATTAATACCTACACTACTATAGACCAAGATATACTAACAAAATAAAAGTGGTGTCACTGTTAGACAGTACAGCAATACACACAACAATCCTTACATCAATATCACACACTAAATATTTCTTTGAATTGCTCATCAGTACTAACATAAAAATGTTTGAACTTACCATGTACAGATGATGTTATGCTCATTATGCTGGATGGTTCTGGAAGAAGTTAAGCAGAAGGTAACATTATCACAGTTAACAGTAACACAGGGGTACTACCTTTTCTCCTGTCTATGTCCATTAACTATACTTTAAACAAGAATTTGGATGACAAGTCCAACCTAAGCCCATGTGTAATCAATCAGAATGTTTTGTTAACTGTAGCAATCTTCAATGCCCTCCAAAAAATATTATGAAACAGAACTAACATGTTCATTTAAATTATTTTACTATACAACAGTATTTAACAACTGAGATACAAAAGCCTACCTGAAATCTTCTACTGGGACACGCTTGCTGTCCCTAAAATAGTAGCACCAATGTCAAGGACATGCTGTTCTGCACTTTCCTGGGAGCTGTCTGGATCCCTGACAGTGGATATGAACACTTAATTTGCTGTTAGTGGTGGTTCTGTAGCAGATCCCCCCCCCACCCAGTATCCATCTGATCATAGGTCAGTGCAACTGCTCTCCTCCATGCAGATGAGATGTCAGTGACCCTATGGCACACCTGATCATATCTCCTGCTGTGACTGCCTACTGTATAAACATCTGCTGACAAATTTGGATTATGCCTGAAATATCTTCGTGCCCCCTCTCAAGCAGGAAGGTGCCATGTTGCCTAAAAGCTTCCACAATTACCTCATTCTCAGGGTCAGTGATGGGTGGTTTTCAGGGATTAAGACACCTGGGTGTCATACTCCTAGGTGTCCTAAAAACAACAGAAGGATAATCACATAAGTATCTCATAACTACAAAATAACTTTTTCCAGATAAAAAAGTAAAAGTAACATTTCAGTATTACTCAATGGAGAAACATAAAACAGTCTAGAGATTTGAAATATGAACAGCAGACTAGATGGAAAAAAGGAGAGTAACAATACCACCATATCCTTGTTTGTGCCATAACAGAAATGCAGCCTTGCTCCCCCACCCCAAAAAGAACAGGCAAATGACACATTTTGCTAAGGAACCATCGCTGAAATGCTAAAAGCACTATCAAATGAACTGCCCCCTGAAACATGTCTACAGATTTAACACAGAACATTCCATTTTAAGGTATTGCCAATCATATATACATGTGAAATGCCCTCACATGGTTTCCTTTTTATGGTTTAGATTCAGGGCTGTCAGCATGGTGAAGATGCAAATGAGGTGTGACCTCATTAGAATGGTTGAATCCCAAATACTTGTGTAGCAAATGTAAACATAGTGCAAGCACTCCCTCAGTGTTTGTTTTTAATGGATTGAAACTGTGAATGATTACTGGTAGGTCGAAAGAAAACACAAAAGCAATGCAGGCTGCCTTAAATTCAGTAGGTGTGTCAAGATAGACTTTCAATGTGTTAGATGTACTTTTGTGTGGCAAAGAGAGATAATGCACGTTTACTGTGTTCTGAAGGTTCACTGGAGTGCGAGTCCAAATCTAGAGCTATGTAGAAATGCACAAACATTTTGCAGTGTATATGTCATACATAACTTTTCCTCATTTCAACTATTTTTATTTTTTCATTTTTTTTTTTTTTGGTGGAGGCAGTGTTTGCACAATGCGTGACTTAGCTCAAACATGGGAAATGGAGAAAAAATGAATGTCAGGTGTGACTGTGCTTATCACATTTGAGAGAAGTGTGGCAGTGTGCAAACTGGACTACTGGCCCACCCAGGAAGTAGACAGAACACCTTCAGAACACCAACAAACAGGACATCTGTAAAAGGGTAAAAGGCAAAAACAATACATTGTTGCAATTTTTGTTTTCCATTGGGCAACTGCACTTAGGAGCATTGTGTGGCAGTTACCAAGGTTCCCCAACAGCTGCAGCCATCAAACACCTGCAGGACTCAGACAGCCAATAACTGAAAGTGGACACATTCAATTAATTGTGTTGGGCACTGCACAAACATACAAAGCGACATTGCATGGCAGTTAACAGAGAGACCTTAAGAAGGATTAGGACATTAGGGAATGTCATATAACTAGCCCTGTGGCAGCAGGTGTAAATGTAGAGCTGGAGTATAGATGGTCCTGAGTTCTAGTATAGGCTGTGCAACCTACTTTTACTGTTGTGACAGTGCAGTTTATAGCAATGAACTGAAAAATAGAGAAGTGTTATTTCAACATTCTTGTGGCAACAGGTGTAAGTGAAGGATTTCCATACACATGGTCCTTAGTCCTAATACAAGATATTCCATACACCTTTACTATTGTTCCACTTCCCATTATATTCAATGTCACTTATAACACTTTAGATAGTGGAGCTGACATGAATTTTATGTCTGAGGGATGAGCCACCATTATTGTGTTTTCAGATGTATGACTGAGGGTATACTATCTACTATATTTCTGTAAGTATAATTCTGCTATCGTGAGCTGTATTGCATAGCCTTCACAATTGTATAAGACACATACACAACTGGATCTATATCCAATAACCTTGTCAAGTCAGACATATACATGTGTAACAGCTCAGACTGCCACCTATATGTATGTATAATTTCTGACTGTATATAAGCACCATTTCTTCTATGGAAAATATGGAAAATCAGCACTGTGGAAAAAAAATGTTTTGTCCCTGATGCCTAGGTTTGATTCCCACAGTGTAAAAATAAAATTTTCTCAGTGTATAAAGGCAAAAACAAATGTGTTAGGTCATTACATTTATGCCCCCAGTGCATGCCTGCAAACTTAACTCACCTAACAGTTAACTTTCAATTTCTCACAGAACGACCAACAAATTCTCCACGACTCAAACAGGAATACCAAACAATTTATTGCACAAGATACATAAAGTTAAGCGCTTTCATCAGTTGTAACTGACTTCATCAGAACACCATCCAACTGTTTTGAAACCATTTAAATAATCTTAGTGGCGCCAAAAATTCAACTCTCATTTAAAAAGACATACACCAATTACTCAAAACATATTTTGACATCTGACAATGTCTATTAATTTATCCTACCAAAAACATTGTTAAAATAAATATAAAATGGATAAAATTTAATATTTAAAAATGCACTAATTACTAAAATTCATCCTTTATGCCAATGTAAGAAAAGGTTTAATACTAATAAATTCATTGATACCTGGAAACCGTGTAGCGTCAGTCAAAATCTGCCATTTATTTTCTTTCATAGCTAACAAGGCTTTCCAGCTCCCCCCAAACGGTGATATATCAACAATATCTATAATAGAAAATTTGAAACAGTGTGTTTCCCCGTAAGTGAAAATATGTCTATAAAGGGCATTGTTAGGGTCTTTCACCTTAATCTTGTACAAATGCTCATATATTCGTCATCTAAAATGCCTCTCTGTTTTCCCTATGTAATAGGAAGGGCAGGACAAACATTTAGCAATGTAAACAACATGTTTAGTATTACAATTCCCTGCCCTACATTTAACATAGGTCTTATTGTAATCTCCTAATTTAAAACCTACATCTTCACAAATAGCATAGCATTGCTTACAGGACCCACATTTCCCTGTACCTGTAAATTTACGCTTACCATTAAACCTCATCTCTAATAACTTTTTAATATTTGGTCTGGTTTTGTACACAAAACTAGGCCTCGTCCCCAAGGTGTCAACTAAATCCTTGTCAACAGTAATCAAATTCCAGTGCCCACAAATGATATTTTTGATATATTGTGCAAATGGTGAATACATCAGGACACAAACACATTGACCAGGTCCATAATTAGAACCTTCACTAACATTATTTATAGGACCCATCCCCAACACTGGGCAATATTTTTTACCCCACTCATGAGTAACATAATGGACAATGTCATCCAAAAGTACACTAGGATATCCTCTATTGTAAAACATAGATCTAATAAATTCAAGTTCTTTACACATAACTTCTCTAGTGGAAGACATCCTAGCAGCTCTGATACATTGCCCCTTAAACACATTTTTAAAAACGTACTTTGGATGGTTACTACTATATTCCAAGTAGTCATTTGAAAAAGTCTCTTTTCTATAAATCCGTGACGTGAACCCTTTATCTGAGTGACTAATAAAGGTGTCCAAATAAGCAATACCATCAGTGTTAATATTGTGAGTGAATCTAAGAAATTATGTCGTCTGGTTGATGTAATCAATAAAAGAAGGAATGATATCTGAAAGACCTTTCCATAATATAAACAAGTTGTCCAAATATCGAGTGCAATACACAATATGTGAAAAAAATTCACTTGTAAAAAGAAACTTGGATTCCCACTCTAGCATAACAAGGTTGGCAAAAATGGGAGCACAAGATGCTCCCATCGCCACACCCCTACATTGCCTAAAATATTCACCTTCAAATTGAAAAAAATGCTGTCCAAAACTAGTCCCATCATGTCAGTGATGAGACAAATACAATCCCAATCAAAGTCAGAGTAACTTCTCAAGCTGTTACTGAAAAACTCCAACCCAATGTCCTTGGGAATACAAGAAAAAAGGTCTACCATGTCAATAGTAATAAAAATAAGTTCCTTTCTCCACATATTGGGTGTCAATTGCCCTAAAAAAGTCCAGGAATCTTTAATGAGATGAGGTATTTTATCGTACACTGGTTTAGTCCACCGGTCAATGACTACACCGATAGGATAAGTCTTGGATCGACTTCCCGAAACTATAGGTCTAGAAGGGGGTTGGGAAAGATTTTTATGGACTTTGGGAATACCAAAAATGGTGGCTAAGATAGGAAATTCCACCTTCAAATAATTATAAACTTCACTGGTAATTCTGTTGTCAATAAAATATTCTTCTAAGGTGAAATCAATTCTTTTGTAGCCTATGTTAATTTCATTTAAAGATGTCATTTCATAATTACCAGATTGGAATAAAATGTTGTTCATTTCATTGGTGTAGTCCATGTTATTAAATAACACTATCCCACCCCCTTTGTCAGGTTTCATGACTCTAATATCTTCATTAGTCATGAAAAAATTCAAACAGGTACATTCATCAACTGTTAAATTGTCCTGATGGTCTATTTTTAAAAAAGTATTACCCTTCTTCCTGTTTTTATTAAATCCATATAAGTGTTGACATACCATTTTTTCAAAGTTCACCACATGAGGGTGTAAAGCTAGAATAAACGTACTTCTTTTTCCAAATTTAGTAATATTATCAAACACATTTTTCTGATAATGTTGTTTGAACTGTAATGCTAAGTTGAGTCGTCTACAATATAACTTAACTTCTTTAATCACATCAACTAAATCAAAACGCACTGTAGGAATAAATTTAATTCTCTTCGTAAATAACTTAAACAATTGGTGCATAATCTAAACATCAGTGTAATTAAACACATTAAACCCATTATAAGAATGGATAATTTTATCTACTTCATTATTAGAACTTTTGTCTTCTAAAAAATTAAATTATTTTCCAAAAAATTATTTTGCAAAGAATTAACTTCACCATCCATATTGTTGTTTAAAGTGTCCCCATTGTCAATGGTGACACCCTGGCTTATTCCTACTATCTCTTGTTCCATGATGTAAATTGCCTTTTTGGGGCTGGAAAAAATCTCCCTCCTTGAAAATTCATCTCCTTATCTACCTGTCTGTCCCCATTAAAATCATTTCTTTCCCCCTCTGTACCATCCTTGTCACGAGGCCAGATATAGGCTCTATTACTGTTATAAACGTCAACATCTCGTATTTTCCTACTTTTCCTTAAAAAAATATTTTTAGCTTTCTGTTCAACTGATATAAATTGTTTATCATACAATTCTTTCCATTGGGGGAAAGAAAAATCATTAATAATTTCACTATTCATTTTCTCCACTTCATTTACTAAAAAAGACAATTTTTCATCATTTATCTTTATCAATGTGCTCATATAACTAAAACCATACCCATCAAACAACTTGTTAAATTCATTCATGATAATGTTGTTGTATTCAACACCCATAGGCAATTTAAAAAAACGAAGTCCTTTTGGAACAATTTTTAAGGCTAAACACTTAGTCAAATAGGCATTATCAATTTTAATACTTTTAATTGTAAATAATTTCTTCCCCATAGCATAAATCAAGTCTCTAATATTCACCGTAGATCGACTACTGTGCCTCCTTTCTTGGCATCTAGCTGACTCTCTTCCATAGTTGTCAAATTTGAAATTGTCAGCCAAAAAATGATCTAAACAATCTTTTTCATTTACAGTCATTGCCCCATTGGGACCTTTAGATTTCGACACACAAGATTTATAATTATTATTTTTACCAGGACCAGAAAAATTAGAACCACCCCCAGTACCTTGAACAAAAGTCTCAGTACCTTTAGGTTTGTCACAATGTGTCCGCACCATACCAGAATAAGTTTTAGTGGACATTTGACGTTTTGGTCGGGCTCCAAGGCGTTCTGCCTCCTCACCAACATGAAACAAACTAAAGTCAAAGGTGAAATCATTGTCATTGTCAATAACACTCTTTTTTACCATCACTCTTTGGACCATCACTGGCAGACTCTTGTGTAAATAAATTCCGACCATTTCCTTTATCCTCTTGCCCATTGGGAATATCAATTTGCGAACCAGTATCACCACAAATATCTGTTCTCAAATCATTACTAGGACAGGAAATGTTGTATCCACCCGTCACAAAGGCTTTAGGTGAAATCAACGTTCGCTCCACTAGACTAATAAGATGAGAAACCTTGTCTTTTAATGTGAACACTTCAGAACGTATTTTGGAAATTTCTTCCCTGTACGATAAAGCCTGTGGTTCGTCGTCGGTACTATCCATGGCAGTCGGCAACAAAATAATTCAAAAACCAGATGCAACTGTACCAAATGAAAAACACACCTCACAGAACGACCAACAAATTCTCCATGACTCAAACAGGAATACCAAACAATTTATTGCACAAGATACATAAAGTTAAGCGCTTTCATCAGTTGTAACTGACTTCATCAGAACACCATCCAACTGTTTTGAAACCATTTAAATAATCTTAGTGGCGCCAAAAATTCAACTCTCATTTAAAAAGACATACACCAATTACTCAAAACATATTTTGACATCTGTCAATGTCTATTAATTTATCCTACCAAAAACATTGTTAAAATAAATATAAAATGGATAAAATTTAATATTTAAAATGCACTAATTACTAAAATTCATCCTTTATGCCAATGTAAGAAAAGGTTTAATACTAATAAATTCATTGATACCTGGAAACCGTGTCAGTCAAAATTTGCCATTTACTTTCTTTCGTAGCTAACAAGGCTTTCCAGTTCCCCCCAAACGGTGATATATCAACAATATCTATAATAGAAAATTTGAAACAGTGTGTTTCCCCGTAAGTGAAAATATGTCTATAAAGGGCATTGTTAGGATCTTTCACCTTAATCTTGTACAAATGCTTGTATATACGTCGTCTAAAATGCCTCTCTGTTTTGATGATATATCACTGTTTGGGGGGAACTGGAAAGCCTTGTTAGCTATGAAAGAAAGTAAATGGCAGATTTTGACTGACACGGTTTCCAGGTATCAATGAATTTATTAGTATTAAACCTTTTCTTACATTGGCATAAAGGATGAATTTTAGTAATTAGTGCATTTTAAATATTAAATTTTATCCATTTTATATTTATTTTAACAATGTTTTTGGTAGGATAAATTAATAGACATTGACAGATATCAAAATATGTTTTGAGTAATTGGTGTATGTCTTTTTAAATGAGAGTTGAATTTTTGGCGCCACTAAGATTATTTAAATGGTTTCAAAACAGTTGGATGGTGTTCTGATGAAGTCAGTTACAACTGATGAAAGCGCTTAACTTTATGTATCTTGTGCAATAAATTGTTTGGTATTCCTGTTCGAGTCATGGAGAATTTGTTGGTCGTTCTGTGAGCTGTGTTTTTTATTTGGTACAGTTGCATCTGGTTTTTGAATTATTTTGTTGCCGACTGCCATGGATAGTACCGACGATGAACCACAGGCTTTATCGTACAGGGAAGAAATTTCCAAAATACGTTCTGAAGTGCTCACGTTAAAAGACGAGGTTTCTCGTCTTATTGGTCTAGTGGAGCGAATGTTGATCTCACCTAAAGCCTTTGTGATGAGTGGATACAACATTTCCAGTCCTAGTAATGATTTGAGAACAGATACTTGTGGTGATACTGTTTCGCAAATTGATATTCCCAATGGGCAAGAGGATAAAGGAAATGGTCGGAATTTATTTACACAAGAGTCTGCCGGTGATGGTCCAAAGAGTGATGGTAAAAAGAGTGTTATTGACAATGACAATGATTTCACCTTTGACTTTAGTTTGTTTCATGTTGGTGAGGAGCTGGAATGCCTTGGAGCCCGAACAAAATGTCAAATGTCCACTAAAACTTATTCTGGTATGGTGCAGACACATTGTGACAAACCTAAAGGTACTGAGTCTTTTGTTCAAGGTACTGGGGGAGGTTCTGATTTTTCTGGTCCTGGTAAAAATAATAATTATAAATCTTGTGTGTCGAAATCTAAAGGTCCCAATGGGGCAACGACTGTAAATGAAAAAGATTGTTTAGATAATTTTTTGGCTGACGATTTTGAATTTGAAAACTATGGAAGAGAGTCAGCTAGATGCCATGAAAGGAGGCACAGTAGTCGATCTATGGTGAATATTAGAGACTTGATTTATGCTATGGGGAAGAAATTATTTACAATTAAAAGTTTTAAAACTGATAATGCCTATTTGACTAAGTGTTTAGCCTTAAAAATTGTTCCAAAAGGACTTCGGTTTTTTAAATTGCCTATGGGTGTTGAATACAACAATACTATCATGAATGAATTTAAAAAGTTGTTTGATGGGTATGGTTTTAGTTATATGAGCACATTGATAAAGATAAATGATGAAAATTTGTCTTTTTTAGTAAATGAAGTGGAGAAAATGAATAGTGAAATTATTAATGATTTTTCTTTCCCCCAATGGAAAGAATTGTATGATAAACAGTTTATATCAGCTGAACAGAATGCTAAAAATATTTTTTAAGGAAAAGTAGAAAAATACAACACGATGTTTAAGTTTATAACAGTAATAGAGCCTATATTTGGCCTCATGACAAGGATGGTACAGAGGGGGAAAGAAATTATTTTAATGGGGACAGACAGGTAGATAAGGAGATGAATTTTCAAGGAAGGAGATTTTTTCCAGCCCCAAAAAGGCAATTTACATCATGGAACAAGAGATAGTAGGAATAAGCCAGGGTGTCACCATTGACAAAGGGGACACTTTAAACAACAATATGGATGGTGAAGTGATTAATTCTTTGCAAAATAATTTTTTGGAAAATAATTTTTTAGAAGACAAAAGTTCTAATAATGAAGTAGATAAAATTATCCATTCTTATAATGGGTTTAATGTGTTTAATTACACTGATGTTCAGATTACGCACCAATTGTTTAAGTTATTTACGAAGGGAATTAAATTTATTCCTACAGTGTGTTTTGATTTAGTTGATGTGATTAAAGAAGTTAAGTTATATTGTAGGCGACTCAACTTAGCATTACAATTCAAACATCATGATCAGAAAAATGTGTTTGATAATATTACTAAATTTGGAAAAAGAAGTACGTTTATTCCAGCTTCACACCCTCATGTATTGAACTTTGAAAAAATGGTTTGTCAAGATTTATATGGATTTAATAAAAACAGGAAGAAGGGTAATACTTTTTTTTAAAATAGACTATCAGGACAATTTAATAGTTGATGAACGTACCTGTTTGAATTTTTTCATTACTAATGAAGATATTAGAGTCATGAAACCTGACAAAGGGGGTGGGATAGTGTTATTTAATAACATGGACTACAC
This sequence comes from Protopterus annectens, assembly GCF_019279795.1. Taxonomy (NCBI): domain Eukaryota; kingdom Metazoa; phylum Chordata; order Ceratodontiformes; family Protopteridae; genus Protopterus; species Protopterus annectens. Next base: position 956,540,594 of record NC_056732.1, read on the forward strand.
CAATGAAATGAACAACATTTTATTCCAATCTGGTAATTATGAAATGGCATCTTTAAATGAAATTAACATAGGCTACAAAAGAATTGATTTAGCCTTAGAAGAATATTTTATTGACAACAGAATTACCAGTGAAGTTTACAATTATTTGAAGGTGGAATTTCCTGTCTTAGCCACCATTTTTGGTATTTCCAAAGTCCATAAAAATCTTTCCCAACCCCCTTTTAGACCTATAGTTTCGGGAAGTCGATCCAAAACTTATCCTATCGGTGTAGTCATTGACCGGTGGACTAAACCAGTGTACGATAAAATACCTCATCTCATTAAAGATTCCTGGACTTTTTTAGGACAATTGACACCCAATATGTGGAGAAAGGAACTTATTTTTATTACTATTGACGTAGTAGACCTTTTTTCTTGTATTCCCAAGGACATTGGGTTGGAGTTTTTCAGTAACAGCTTGAGAAGTTACTCTGACTTTGATTGGGATCGTATTTGTCTCATCACTGACATGATGGGACTAGTTTTGGACCATAACTATATTCAATTTGAAGGTGAATATTTTAGGCAATGTAGGGGTGTGGCGATGGGAGCATCTTGTGCTCCCATTTTTGCCAACCTCATTATGCTAGAGTGGGAATCCAAGTTTCTTTTTACAAGTGAATTTTTTTTCACATATTGTGTATTACACTCGATATTTGGATGACGTGTTTATATTACGGAAAGGTCCTTCAGATATCATTCCTTCTTTTATTGATTACATCAACCAGACAACATAATTTCTTAGATTCACTCACAATATTAACACTGATGGTATTGCTTCTTTGGACACCTTTATTAGTCACTCAGATAAAGGGTTCACGTCACGGATTTATAGAAAAGAGACTTTTTCAAATGACTACTTGGAATATAGTAGTAACCATCCAAAGTACGTTTTTAAAAATGTGTTTAAGGGGCAATGTATCAGAGCTGCTAGGATGTCTTCCACTAGAGAAGTTATGTGTAAAGAACTTGAATTTATTAGATCTATGTTTTACAATAGAGGATATCCTAGTGTACTTTTGGATGACATTGTCCATTATGTTACTCATGAGTGGGGTAAAAAATATTGCCCAGTGTTGGGGATGGGTCCTATAAATAATGTTAGTGAAGGTTCTAATTATGGACCTAGTCAACGTGTTTGTGTCCTGATGTATTCACCATTTGCACAATTTATCAAAAATATCATTTGTTGGCACTGGAATTTGATTACTGTTGACAAGGATTTAGTTGACTCCTTGAGGACGAGGCCTAGTTTTGTGTACAAAACCGGACCAAATATTAAAAAGTTATTAGAGATGAGGTTTATTGGTAAGCGTAAATTTACAGGTACAAGGAAATGTGGGTCCTGTAAGCAATGCTATGCTATTTGTGAAGATGTAGGTTTTAAATTAGGAGATTACAATAAGACCTATGTTAAATGTAGGGCAGGGAATTGTAATACTAAACATGTTGTTTACATTGCTAAATGTTTGTCCTGCCCTGCTTATTACATAGGGAAAACAGAGAGGCATTTTAGATGACATATATATGAGCATTTGTACAAGATTAAGGTGAAAGACCCTAACAATGCCCTTTATAGACATATTTTCACTTACGGGGAAACACACTGTTTCAAATTTTCTATTATAGATATCGTTGATATATCACCGTTTGGGGGGAACTGGAAAGCCTTGTTAGCTATGAAAGAAAGTAAATGGCAGATTTTGACTGACACTTCACGGTTTCCAGGTATCAATGAATTTATTAGTATTAAACCTTTTCTTACATTGGCATAAAGGATGAATTTTAGTAATGAGTGCATTTTTAAATATTAAATTTTATCCATTTTATATTTATTTTAACAATGTTTTTGGTACGATAAATTAATAGACATTGACAGATGTCAAAATATGTTTTGAGTAATTGGTGTATGTCTTTTTAAATGAGAGTTGAATTTTTGGCGCCACTAAGATTATTTAAATGGTTTCAAAACAGCTGGATGGTGTTCTGATGAAGTCAGTTACAACTGATGAAAGCGCTTAACTTTATGTATCTTGTGCAATAAATTGTTTGTTATTCCTGTTCGAGTCGTGGATAATTTGTTGGTCGTTCTGTGAGCTGTGTTTTTTATTTGATACAGGTGCATCTGGTTTTTGAATTAACTTTCAATTTCTAATATGTATTTCCAGGTTACATAAGTAAAAACCCCTCGGACTAAGGCCATGTGTCAGATTAACCTTCCAGTTTCAATTATTTAATTTATCCCTGCTTGGCATTGGTGCTGTCCACTTAACATTGTGCAAAAGTGGTTGGCATCATTGCTTGTGTTTGTTCACAACCAGTAAACGAAAAAACTGGAATTGGAGGAAAAGCATCAGTCTCCATTGTTCTAGTCTGGCTGGTAAACATGGATGGCATTAGAGAGGAATGTGCCAATTTTAGGGCACAAAGATGGGGTGTCCAGGACTCCAGGATATTTACAGGACTCCTGATAAAGTGTCACAGCCAAAGGCTTCTGCAGAGGGACTATTCTGGCTCCCAGTACAAGTCTGAGGCATGGAATAGTGTGTCTCAGTCTATATCCAGTGCCACTGGCATCCCATGCACTGGGGAGCAGTGTAGGCATCATTTTAATGACCTACACAGGTGTAAAAGGGGATGCTCTTTACCTTTGTTTGCATCAGTTTGAGACTGTGGACATCCCACAGCTGTGTAAGTATGGCAATAAGAGAGTACTTGTAAGACTTAGAAAACTAAATATAGGCAAGACTGGTATGCATAATGCTCTTCTGTTCTTCTGTGTTCTTTCTGCAGCTGCTACCAAACATGAGTTCAATAGACAGGCTCACGTTGTTCAAATGGAGAGACTGAAGGATATAAGTGGTATGTATGCAGCAGAAGAGAAGTGTTATTGTAGCTTTAAAAGTTAAAGAAAGCTTTTAGGGTCTTTTATACAGTTGGATCAAATGAGCATGCATATCCCAACTGTAAAAGCAATTATGCATGCATTAGTTTGTAGCACAAAATAATTGTAGGAGTCAAATATTAGACTGTATTCAGAGGCTGTTAGTTCAAATACCATGATTCACAACTATACAATACTGTTATTTCTTTAATACTATTTACATTAAATTAAAAACTCTATACCAGTGGCACAAATACCCTGCTGTAAACTGTAACCTGTATAATTTAAACATGTATATGTGCAGTGTATGCACGTTTCAATGATTACTTTCAACAATCTGTAGTATAGTGTGCATCTGTTAGGACATATACTTAAATGAAACATTTCAGATAAAAGAGTTGTATAATTGTGTTAATGCATTGTATATCGCATATAATGGTACTAACTTTATCATTTTTTTCTCTCACCCCAACCCTTATCTCTCTTTTTTCATTTTCTATTATGTGTTGTCAAAATGTTTCCATGTCATCCATGTGCATGATATCACTAAATGCTACACAACACAGAGAGATGGGCCAGCCCCTCTGGATAACTTGCCCCAGTTCCACCAGCTCCAGCACCAATATCCAGCATATCTGGGAGCCAACCTGGCAACACTGCCTTTGCTGCTCCTGCACTACCTGCGCCCTCAGGTAGTACTGCCCCGTTAGTTGGTACAGCTGTACCCTACAGGAGCAATATTGGTGGTGTTGATTTCACCACCAATCAGGAGATGCCAGGGTTGGTGCATAGGGTTGTGCACCACACCATTGGTGCATGCCTACACCAGATAGAGAGGCTTCTTTCCCTCTCGGTCCACAGGAGGAGATGTCAAGACCTCCAGCCTCCAGTGGAGTAAGGGGACAGTGATGACAGTCCAGTAGGTAAGGACTCGATTCTCAGTGTCTCTAAGCTTGACGGGCATGAGCCTGTGTTGTCTCCTCCCTAACCCCAGTTATGGTGTCCTCCAACCTTTTGTGTCCCTCACTCTCCCTGTTTCTTGTCTTGTATGTTTGAATTTGCTTCCTCACCTACCCATCTTACCAGACCCAGACATGCCCATGTCCCTTACCTAGCAGTCCTCTCTTTCTGAATTAAAAAAAGTGGGCACCTGTCCTACAAAAAATAAATAAATAAATAATTGTCGCATACATAGCTCTCCATTTCACACACATGTCTTCTTGACACACTTGATTTGGTCCAACTGGCTATGCAACATCATTACATTGCTGTCACTCCTCTCTCTGGAGGTGACAGTTAATTCTGCTAATATTCGGCATATATGATCAGTTTTTGCTGTTGAAGAAATGGATAGCTATGGTTCTTTCCTACCACCCTCCTGCACATTCCTGTATTGCTATCCCATTGTTCTTCCCCCTGCTTGCTCCCCATTTCACTACTTTTCTATCTACCACATTTTACCACCTATAATCTGATAAAAAAATAGAATCACACACAGCATACATAAGTAGCAGAAAAAACAATGGATCCCTTCACCTTTTGGCCTCTGTGTTTGCATGGAGTTTCGCATCACACACCAATGCCAAGCAACAGTGAATGGCTCCACAGTGATGCAGTTACCTGAGTGCAATGCTGCTTAACCCTGCTGTGCTATGCCAGCACACACAGCAGCACATTTACTATCAACAGTTAAATGTCATTGCATTATCATTTTTTATTTAAAAGTATTAGATATACTTGGATTCAAACCTAGTATCATATGGACTCAAAAAGAAAGGTATCTATGCATTTACACCAGTTGCAACAGAGTTGATTAAGCAACAGGTGTGTTTCATAGACTCAGTAGTAACTCTCAGACTTTAACAATACAGCTCAGGTTTGTGCACTACCTAACTATGTGTAAACAGGGAAAGTAGTACAAATGTGAATTTCACATGCGCAAACACTTTGCCAACTATCTCACAAACCTGCTGCTCACTGCACTATGGAAAACTAAATATTATTATGTATTAGTGCTGTTTACTGTCCATTTCTTGTTTATGACACAAAATTACCTGTGGAAACATAACAAACTGAAGGCCCTATGTAACAATATATCAGATATTTACAATACAGCCATGTGTTGCCTCCCCCCAATCACTGCTACCCTGATGTCTCAGTACTTTTATTACACATGTATCAACTACACTACATAAATTAATATGTTATGTGATATGCAATGACATCAGTCTGGTAACATTCAGAACTAGAACTGTTGACCCATAAGCCTAAACAGCCTTATCTGCAAGGTTATGGAAGGAATCATCATGGAATTTATCCACAGTGATATAGGTGACCTTCAACACAAGTAACCTGACCAATTTTGGTTTTGTCAAGGGTAGCTCTTTCTTACTAAACCCAGTGGACTTCTTTGATAATGACCTCAAAGACCTGGATGAGGGATAACAGGACATACCACCTATGTTGATTTATCCATGGCCTTTGACACTATCCCTCATTCAGGTATCATAGAAAAATTCTCCCATCTGAGGATTAACCCATACATTACTAGATGGAGCCAACTGGCTCACAGACTGAACACACATACTGTCAAAGTTGGGGACTGCACTTCCACCACTATACCACTAACTAGTGGAATACCACAGGGATCTGTGTTGGGCCCTCAACTGTTTGGAAAATATTTCTCTGAAGTCCAGGCAAAGGTAGATGGCCTGTGGCTTACCAAGTTTGCAGATGACTGTCAATTGGATGTACTCATATAGAGTCCTCCAATGATGTTAACATATTACAGAATGGGCTGATGCAGACAAATGATTGGTGCCAAAACCATGGACTGAACATTAAAGTAAAAACGCCTCATTGCCCCCTTTGGCAATGAAGTAGCTCTGTGAATTAAGATATACATAGCACCCCTGTAAGTTCAACACAGTGTTGTGAGACTTGGGACACATTTTGATATCGATCTATACTTCAGTTACTACGTGTCCATAGTGGTGGGACACACATTCTACATTGCACACCTCATAAATACAGGTATCACATTCAAGACCAGGGAGGTCATAGGTCCTCTGTAGATGACCCTTATCAGACCACTAATTGAGTACAGTGCTCCCTTCTGTCTGTACCTCACCAGACACCTGTAGCAGCTGGAGAAAACACAGAAGTTTGTGACCAGGAAAATCCAGGGCCTCCAAAGCATGTCATACATGAAAAGACTGACAGACCTGTCATTGTACTCAGTGTCATGCAGTTTGCTGAGAGGTAGCCTATTCCTGGCCTACAGAGCAGTCTCAGACCCTACCCCACTGGAAATTCTGAACATCTGCAAATCAATTGGGGCAAGAATAACTTGCTCCACGGATCTCAACCTAGCCTGTGATAAAAACAGTACATGCTGAGGAGACAGCTATATCTCTCAGCCACTCCTCTACGACATGCTCCCACTGCCCCTATTCAAGCGCAACTTTCACAACTGGATGGGTAATTGTAAATACACCCCTGGTGGCACCTGTGTCCCTCATGCACATGCGTAGTTGGTGCTGATCACAAAATCGCTCTGCTAACAACAACCATCTAACTGTGTTTAATAAGGGAACTTATGTTTTTACACAGCCAGGCTTGTAAATGCCCTTGGGCCATTAGCCTAGTAACCTCCTATGAACCAATGAAGCTATGAACCTATGTAGGCCTCCAACATGCTCTACTGATGTCATCCACTGTAAGATGTCCTGCAGCCTTGTAAAAGAGAGACTTATGTCTTGGTGTTAGCGTAAAGTACTGAGTTCAGTAGTCTGTGTACTTAGATAGATAGGAGTTCTGTTCTCACTGCAGTCAACTGTGTGTGTCTAGCCAGAAGAGCAGAAGTGTGTATCCTGAAGTTATTGCTCCAATCCCATTGGTTAACCATATTTTAATAATTGCACATGCCTACACATTTATTTCATGCAGGCCTCACAGCATCTTCTCTCCAACATACCCTGATGATGTCATCCACTGTAAGTTGTTCTGCAGCCTGTAAAAGACAGACTTTTGCTGAGGTGCTATTGTAAAGTACTGAGTTCAGTCACCTGTGTACTTAGGTAGGTAAGTTTCTGTTCTCACTGTAGTCAACTGTGTGTGTATGTGTCTAGCCAAGTGTGTATCCTACAGTTACCGCTCCAATCCCATACAGTGACAGTATTTTGATACAGCCACATGCCTACACATCCATTTCATGCAGGCCTCCCAACATCTTCTCTCCCAAATGCCCGGCTGATGTCATCCAGTATAAGTTTTTTATGCAGCCTAGGACAAAATAATGCATTAATTTTAATTATTCCTTACATAAACTTAGGAAGCCACTGACTGCCTGTAATCATCTGTGATTTATGAGGACAGAAAAAGAGCAATATCTGGGATGTTCTGACATGGAGACAGATATTGGGTCTGAGCTTTTTCTGTGTGTGTTTCAATGTATGTATGGACGAATGAATGAATAAATGAATGAATGAATGGGAGGTGCCTGTGCTAACATGATGTATCATCTGCTGCATTAACTACTGTACGAAGGTGCTGATCTGCACTTGCGATAGTTAACAGTGATTCAGATTTGCAAATTATCCAATACTTACATATTTCCTAATTGCAGCTAATGGCCTCTGAAATGCAAAATACCATATTGAGGAAACAAGGCCTTTTTCTGCAGCCCTCAACATGAGTAATGGAGTTCCTTCTGAATCCCCAACTTAGTATATGATTCTTATTAGAATATTACTATTATTTATTATATATGTTATCCAATTCTATATTTAACAAGATATTCTTTTGTTACCATGATCTATAATATACAGTATCCAACTACATATTTAGCTAGCTATTCTACTTTTCATCTTTTGAAATTATATTATAGGAATGCTTTATCTATAATTATGCATTTTCTTTTTTTTGTCAAGCTTATTCATTAATGAGTTCAGTGGGGAGCTGAATTAGAAGTAGAAACATAATCTCAATACAGGAAGTAAAGCAGCTCTGGTTGATAACTACTGAAGAAAGTTAGGAGAATTATAGCTGGAAAGTGTTTTTTGTTTTTTATAATGATGCACTTTCTGTTTTTTGTGACAAAATGAAACAATTAATCTGCTATCTAACAATAAATATACTCATACACATAATTCCCAGTTCTCTTGTGGTGGCAACAATGTGCCTACACTATAGTAAGAATGAAACAATGAATGAACAAGAAATGTTAAAACTGACATAGCAGATGCAAATACTGAAGTAAAGAAATAAGGTACATACTGAATACAGTATACCAATACCCTGAAAGGGAGAAGCTGAGTCCAGACTTTTAAATCTAAGAACTATCAGCTAAACTGAAGGAATGATGTCAATCCATACTATACCATTCACGTCTGCAAAGTTTCTATGCATTCTTATATCCCCATTCCTGCCAAGATAGAAAAGGCAAGAAAGAGACAAGTTAATGGAAGCAACTTGAAAAACTGTCAGTATTACACACAACATTTTTAATAATGTGTCTCGGTTTTGTGGATCAGATGACAATCATAAATGAGTGTCCAGGCTGAAAACAATTGAACATGCTTTACCAGAATGTGCATTACTCATACCTATGTTTCCACACTTTTCTCCAGATGTCAGCCAGTCACTTCAATAATACTTTGATCCCAAAACTAATCCCATCAAATACATCCTTAAACTGACAAAAAATATAAATAAATAAATAAAACAACCTCCCCTATTTATTAATCTAGTCAAAATCTAAGCTTTTCTGAAAGCTCAAAATGTAACAAGCCGCAAACATATTTTGCATTTGAATGTGCCACAGGCTGGGCCAGGGAGTTCAGCAAAGGTGGCTGCTAGACCAAAGTCTCCTAAATTCTGCAGCATTTCTAAGACTTCCTCCAGTACTTCAACATCCATTCGTGCTAGAATGCTTCCAGCAAACACCAACTGGTATTTCTTAAAAGGGTAGAGTGCAAAACCAAAGTGATGTCCATGTGATACAAGAAGATTATGACTGTCACTGAGTCACCAGCCCTTCTTCATCAAGGTGACTAAAATGTTTTTTGTTTTATACCTGATGGGGGATTGTAGCAGTACAGTGTATAAATCTGCTTTGGACTTACAACCTGCGATGGCTCTATTGATGAAATGTTACCCTTACATATTGATTTATCAGTTGGAGACATCAACCTGATTTACATATCTGCCACCCCCCCCGACAAAAAAAAAAATACACATATATTTGGTGTTATGGCCACAGCAAACTCTGACCAAGGTTTACTATTTGTGTGCTTTCTTAATGATATTCACTTTATCTAATCTCATTTTATCTACTTTCTTGTTTAGACTTGTACAGTAATTAGATGCCATATTACATCTGTATGAATGTAACCCTTAAAATTCTCAAAATTCTTTTCATATCCACTTACTATTCTGCACTCATATATGGCTTAGGATTAGAAGTAAAATTTAGGATAATCTTCTGCTGTGTTCATGCTTTCCTTCCCAAGTCCAAGCATATTATTAGGAGAGCACAGTTATTCTGGACATCCCTTTGCCAACAGCGCTGTACACTAATAGTCTTTGTTTTTAGTGCAAACCTCACTGCATTCACATCAGAAAGTAAAATAATTGAAATCTTTGAAGCCTATAAAGCTCCTCTATCCTCAAAAGTCACAAACATGTACTTTTCTGTCGTGGATCTGACATTATTAAGTGGTCTGACTCAAGACCTGAGAGCCTCTGGTTTTCTTTATTATGTGTCTACACAGCTCTCATTAAACAAAGTTATACATTTCTCTTCCCCAGCATGCATTTGTTCTGTTCCACTTTGCATTACTATTTCAGTATCACAGAAGTGGATCAGTCCTTTTAGCTGTCTGTTACTTCATGAGTTATGCAATGCAGACTGAGGGATAGATGGCTGCAGTCTTCATTTGCCTTTTGTTACTTCCCATATGAAATAGTCCATGGAACTTCTAGGGACAGTATTTTTTTGTGATGTAGGGAGACATGCAGGAAGCAACATGGCAGGAACTAGCGTATATACTGCCATGAGAGTTGGCAGCACGTGTGCAGCAGTGAGTCAGTGCTCAGGCAATGCTCATCTACTCTTGGTAATAAAGTGGTTTCAGATGATAGCTGATTAAACTTTAGACTATGTCTCATTGGCTATTAAATGCAGTGAAAATGGCTTTAAGTATCATCAACGTAACTTGACATGCTGCTGAAGATAAAGTATGCTTTTGGTTTCCCAGTACCTCTTGCAAATGTATCTGATATGTTCAGTCTAAATTGAACACTTCTATCTTGTTTCATTGACAGCTACATTTATTGCAACCAATGATTTGCACTATGGGATATGTATAGTAATACTGTTTTTCTTATGAATGTATTTTTGTTACCTTTGCCCTGTGCGGTAGCAAACATTTCCTAAAAGCCATTTTCTTTATTTAACTTGTATGTATTATGAACCACAATGATTAATTTTAAAAATGTTATTACGTACATTTATGCTTTCTGAATGCTGCAGTTACTTCACTTGCACACATCTTAAGCTGACATCCTACTAAACATATATACTTTCTCTGTTGTCTTCTACTGGTAACTACTATAAAGGATATCAGAGAATAGATTTTACTTACTTGATAACTGCATTAGCTAGTTGGAAATGCAATAAAATGTGAAAGTCTTCTCAATATTTCCATCTTCTAATTCCTTTGCAGAAACTGAAAACAAATATGTGTGTGATTACTAGCACAACTCAAACATCCACTGTCATCAGTGAAATTTAAAATTACATTGAAGATGGCACTGCATTGCTCAGGGGACACTTCTGAGATACAAACAGTTATATTGCCAAAACATTCTGTTTGAATAATATATTGCAATTAAAATGACACCCTGAGGTCTAACATTTTTTGAAATGTCAACATCTGTGGCAAGCAAAACTGAATTAATTAGAAAAAAAGGCACTGATTAAAGCAAAGTGTGTTACTCAGCACAAAATGTTCATTTTGAAACATTTTGAAAAAGAAAGAAAAAGAGAAATCAGACAATGCAGTTTCTCTTAAAGATAAAACTGATGTTTAAATCACACCTAAACTGTCTTCTACTTTCTACAAGAAAATAAATAATACAGAATCATTTAGATGATAACTTTTTAATATAAAATGCAGTTTCTCATTGATGAATGAGAATATATTAATGTTAATTAAATGCAAAAGTACTTATTTGAAGAATTGGGGTAAACATTTGCTTCACTGTGGTATAGCGCCAAATATCAAAGATGTCACAGAGTGTTGCCGTCTGATGCTGCTTAGGTATGCATTAGGACTGGCACACAAGTGGCTTCCTGAAAATGGACTGCATAGTAAATCAGAACAGCTGCATTTCTGACAGAAGTCACATGGCTGGCCTGCAGTGAATTAACCACACTACAAGCAGCCAAGCTATCAACAGTGCATATGTCTAGGGGGCCCGGTTAACACTGGATTTTGAAAAAATAAATATCAATCTTCGTCTTTTGACTTTGACTGAATCTAGGTCCAGTCTAGTGTGATGTCCAACAGCTCAGATTTCTTCTCAAGCCTGCACTAGCATGGTCTTTTAAGAAAAAAGAAAAGCTGAACTGTACTGTGCTGAAAATATTGTGGTAACATAGATATGGTGAGTAACTGTGCAGTGCATGTGGTGTGTGTGTGTGTGTGTGTGTGTGTGTGCTGATGTCTGAGGCCTGGCCACTAACAGGATGGAAATAACAGCAGGTTAGAACATAAGATGAGAAAATGTACTGACTGCCAAGCATGCATCTAATGAAAGTATTTGGTCTTTGTTTCTTTTACAAGTAGTTATGTCAGTCAATAGAAGCCTCCACATATATTTTATGCATGCTGGGTGTATGTCAAAAAATCAAATTGATAGATCATTGAAACCCATATGGTTGAGACCATGTGATCAATTTAGCCCATCAAATTGTTTTGGCTGAGATCATGTTACAATAGGGATTTGCCCTTTTCTGCATTGTAGTTCAGTCTTGGACTGAATTTTTGATTATATGGTCTCAACCATTTGGGCTTTGAAGATCTGTCCATTCGATCTTTTGACATAGAGCCATGTATACCAAACAACAATACATCATGACAAGCGCAATAATGAAGAAAGAAAAGTAAAAAGGCCTTGAATGTTTAGTATCAAGGGTAGTGATTAAACATGACTACAATTAGTGGTGTTTAAGGGATATTGTTTAGACAATAATTTTGCAAATCACATGGACTCTTCTTTGCTGCTGACAAATATGGGAGGCAAAATCACTGCTGATGGGCTTTGAAGATGTGTGTGTGTGTGTGTGTGTGTGTGTGTGTGTGTGTGTGTGTGTGTGTGTGTGTCTGTGTCAGCAATCTCCATATACAGTATATGTTATGGATGCCAAACAACAATACATCATGACAAGCACTAACAATGAAAAAAGAAAAGTAAAATGACCTTGAATGTTTAGCATCAAGGGTGGTACTTAAGCAAGCACTTCATTTTAGTGATGTTCAAGGGATAAAGTTTAGAAAATATTTTTGCAAATTCGATCAACTCCTCTTTACTGCTGAGAAATCTAGCAGGCCAATTTAATGCTGATGTACATGCATGCACACATATTAATGGTCAATGCTCCTAAGAATATGTGTGTGTGTGTGTGTGTGTGTGTGTGTGTGTGTGTGTGTGTGTGTGTGTGTGTGTGTGTGTGTGCGTGTGTGTGTGCGTGTGTGTGTGTGTGTGTGTATGTATATGTGTGTGTGTGTGTGTGTGTGTATTTGCATGCACATGCTTGAGCAAAAGAGTAGGCTCTACTTCTCATCTGTCCCTGAGTTTGAAGAACATCTCTTGACTTTTATTTCATATTTTTGCAGTCCCTGGTGAAATGTTTGATTTTCTGATAAATTAATGAGGTTTTCAGTCAGTCCATAATGCCAGGCATTAAAGTTTTATGGTTCTCATTAAACATTTTTTTATTTATGTATGTATGTATTTATTTATTGTTTGTAAATACGTGAGAATTCCAGTCAGTGAATAATGCCAGACATTAGTATTTCATAGTCCTAATTGTTCAGGAAACACACACCTATGCAACACTTATTGTTCCATTACCTTTTTAAATGAATTTCTTTTTTTTTTAAAAAACACAGTTTTATTTATCCATATCAAAATCAGGCAACATATACAAGAAAATATACAACATTTGAATGTAAAAATCCCACAGAGAAAATATAGGAGGTACAAATGCAACGAAACTAATATACAATGTGCCAAACGTTCGAGTCAGATAAATCATGTCCATAAAGAAACCAAATAAAAAGAAGAAAAAGTACTTGATATACTACAGATTCACCTACACTGTTCATAACTTCATATTTACGGGTATTAGGGGGATAAAGTGAGTAATTAGTGCAGAGAGATTACTAGTCATCTGATAAGAGTAAAAAGATAAAGTCCCACAATTTCTGAAAGTAGATCCGCTTGTGAGGATTAATTATTAGCAATTTATGGGATCTTATGTACTGGATAGCTATTACCTTAAAATCTTTCCACCTAAGTTTAGTACAATCCAGCCAATGTTTAGTTATATAGAATTTAATCAGGAGACAGATAATAATCAGAGCATGTAGTTTAATTTTGGGCAAGTGAGTATCAGTAATATGTAGAAAGGCCATTTCCCAAGAGAGTGTGGATTTATGGTATCCCATTTTCTCTAGGCGGACTTTAAGTGAGCACCAGATGTTGTGGGCGTATTTACAAAATCACATAATATGTATAATATCAGCATGTGGGTAAGAGCAACAGGCACAAGCGGTAGAATGATTAGGATCAAATTTGTTTAAATAGACAGGGGTAAGGTATAAGTTATTTACAATCATGAATTGTGTATACAGGAGTTTTTTATAAGGTGAGAACATAAGAGTATGTTTATGGCCTGGTACTTCTGATTCCTCATGAGGTCAATACCCTGGAAATCCCACTATTCCGCAAAAACTATTTTCCCTTGATTGATGAAGTTAGAAAAAGCTTTATAGGCTAATGAGGTCATTTTTTTTTGTATGATAAAACTTGAAGTAAGGAATTTACTCGATTCTGTTCCTCATCTGTACTTGGGAATTTATTAATAATGGACTGGGTTATTTCTCTAATTTGTCTCAAAATAGAGACATACTTTTTAGGAAGACCTAAGGCCGTCCGTAGATCAGTTAAGGATAGAGGGTTATGTTTCTGTATATCCCATAAGGTAAGGTTTTTGATTAAAGGAAGATTATCCAGATTAATCATTTTATTACACAAGGTTATATTAGGATTAAGATGGAACGGCTGAAATAGGAGAAGGGCATTCCCTAGTTTAATGTCTCGGAACAGATCTTGAAAGGTTTTTATTAGTCCCTTCAGGATAAGGTGTAGTTTTAATTTTTTAAGATAAGATTTATCCACAAAAGGTAATGCTTTAGGGTTAAGAGTATTGGCGTAGGAGTAGTTATACCATAGTTTAACCCATAAAGGAGACCAATTAGAGGGATTTGGTTGATAATTAGCAATTGGGTAAATTCTGTTTTCTTGAATGATTTTATAATATAAGAGAAGGTTGGGCATAGCCAAACCCCCCATTTTTTTTGGTAAAGTAAGCCTTTGATAGGAGACTCTAACAGATTTAGGATGCCATATAAATTTGGCAAAAGCTTTATGAATTTTGTTAAAAAACGAGGAGGGGGAGGAAGATAGCGAGGAATTTAAAAGGTAAAGAAGTTTAGGAAAGACGTTCATTTTGATGATAGAAGTTTTAGCAAGCATAGGAAGGTTCAGTTTTTGCCATCTTAAGATATCCTGGGAGACAGAGGACCATAAACTAAATAAATTGGATTGAAGAATAGACGTAGAAGTGTGGTCATAGCGAATTCCTAAATATTTAATGGAGTACTCTACACGGCAGGTCGTATCAGGGAATAGATAGTTTCTATGAGTGCGGGGGTTGATCGGGAAGATAAAGGATTTATTTTTGTTAATTTGATATCCTGCTATATTAGCAAAGGAGTTCAAGGATCTTTCTAGTTTTCCCATGTCAGACATTGGGTGTTCAAAGAAAAGATTAAAGTCATCGGCAAAAGCAGTCAAGCTAATCTTGGTTTTATAAAATATAGGGATAGAGTGATGTGTTTGTTGGGATAGAAGGAGAAAGAGGTGTTCAAGATATAGGTTAAATAAAAGAGGAGAGAGAGGACACCCCTGCCTGGTGCCATTTGCAATTTTTATGGGTTGAGAGTATTGACCATTAATATATAGCCTTGTGTATGCGCTGTGATATAGAGTTTTAATAGTCTTGATAAAATCAGAGGGAATGTTAAAAAATGATAATAACAAGAATAGGGCATCCCAATTGACCCTATCAAAGGCTTTGCTAGCGTCTATTACCCAGGCATAGATAGGGTTTCCTTCCCTTCTAGTAACATTTAACATAGGCTCTAGAGTTAGAGAGTTATCCCAAGTATGTCTGTCAGGTGTGAATCCTGACTGTTCTGGGGAGATTAGAGTTTTCATCATCTGTTTAAGTCTATTTGCCATGATAGTAGCAATGATTTTCATATCCACATTCATGATAGAGATTGGTCTGTAGTTGTTTAGATTAGAGGTGTCTAGGGAATTCTTAGGAAGAAAAATAGTTTTCGAGTGATTAATATAATTGTCAGAGATTCCATTTAGTATAATATGCTGGTAAAGTTGAAGTAAGATGGGGCCAAATTAGTTTTAAAAGATTTATAGAACTCAGAGGTAAACCCATCAGGGCCCGGGGCTTTGCCTAGTTTAAGACTGTCAATGGCCTCGTGGATCTCTCAAATCTTAATTGGAGTTGAGAGGACAGTTTCCTGAGTTTTGGATAGTTTAGGGAAAGAAAGGGTGGATAGAAATTCCCTCATTTCACTTTGGGAAGATGATGAGATGTTAGAAGCATACAACTCTCTATAGGTTTGATGGAATAGTTGAATGATTAGTGTATTTGAGTTATAAAGAATATTACCATGTCTTATAAGTGTAATTCTTGGGGTTTTGGGCGAACAATTTATCAGCCTAGCAAGAGCTTTGGATGGTGTTTGTAAGGATTCAGAATATTTGGCAATATATCTGAGTTCCAGAAGTGAAAAATTGGAATGTTGGATTTCCAGCAGATCTTTTTGTTTAATACATAACTGTTTTTCTAGCTCAGGGGAGAAACTCTCTAGAAGCTTATCTTCCAGGGTCTTTATTTCACATCTTAATTCCTCCTCCCGAGCTTTGTTGAGTTTTTTAAAATAGGTAGCTTTCTTAATGAGAATCCCTCTCAATACTGTTTTACAAGCAGTCCATCGAACATCGAAAGGAATGTCCCTATCTCCCAAGGGGGAGAAGAGTTCTTTAAAAGTATAGACAATTTCCTCCTTTATTGATTGTTCTTTGAGTAAATTACTATTCAGTGTCCAATTATAATTTTTATAAACAGGGGATGGGTTATCATTAAAGTCTATCTCCAGGATTATTTTAGAGTGGTCAGATAAAAATCTAGGTCCCGTTCTAAATTTGACTCGTTCATTAGTAAGAAAGTTGGATATCAGGAAGAAGTCTATATGTGACCAAGAATGGTGACATTTTGAGTAGTAAGTAAAGCAGTTATTATTCCCTGGGGCACATTCAAATGAGACGGGATCAGTTAGATCAAAGTCAACGATCAGCTCTTTTAAGACTAGAGAATCCTGTAGGTTCAAGCTTGATGGTTTACCCGATCTATCTATATTAGGGTCAATAACCATGTTCCAATCACCCCCCAAAATAAACATATGGTTCGGGAATTTAAGAAGAAGGTTGTATATCTCCATAATAAAGTCTTGTTGACCCATACAAGGACTGTTCACATTCAGAAATAGGGTAGGTTTACTTAATTCCTGGGACAAACATACAAAATAACACCATCTACCCTCTTGATCCATCCCATGGTCAATAATTGTAGGTTTAAAAGACTTGTTGATAATAATAGCAACTCCTCTAGAGTTATTAGAGTTACCAGACGTTATAATTTATTTAATCCATTTTCTATTAGTCTCCTTCCCCCATTCATCATCTTTCATGTGTGTTTCTTGTATAAGACACAGGTTAGCTTGGGATTTATATAGTAAATGTAAAACCAAATCCCTCTTACTCTTCATTTGAAGCCCCCTAACATTTCAAGATGTAATATTCCAATAATTAACCATTATTTAGTAGAGACTGAATGAAGATATATAGGTAATTGAAGTGTAGGATCGATAAAAAAAAAAGGTAATTAGTGAAACTGTAGTGAGTATAAATACATAAGGTATTGGTACATACGTCTCTCAAGACTATCCCCTTGCCTAGCCACATAATTCCTACCATTGAGAGGGGGGAAGAACTATATACAATAACAGATAGCAGATTAATTAAAAGGTAGATGAAATGAAATACACAGAAATACCAACAATATTTACATTTATAATACAACATCAAAAAGATTCCCCCACAAGCCATCTAAATACCCTTCTTACCAAATCCTCATAGCTTCCCGTTGCTGAAGGGTATACTAAGGGGGATGGAATATTATAAGATGAGTATCATAGAGTATGGAATGCAGTTAAATCTAAAAACTTTGGATACAAACCTTTAGGAGACTATATTGTTGAAATGACACAAGGTATTAAATTAAAAAAAGCACCTCTATTATACTTGACTAATGAGATGCAGAAAAAGACACTGTAAATCCCAGAATACTTCAGCTCATACCAGTTATTCATAGTAATTTAATGATCATGTTTAGCCTTTAACTATTATAAACAAAGACATATCTAAACTAAATAGACAATATTCGAGCAGCACTAATGAAGTCAACAGAAGAGAACCATATCCTAACTAGAAAGGATGAACACATGTAATTAAAAAGACCAGCTCTAATCCAAGACAAAGAAAAGAGACATGTGTTGATTTCCAAGATCAGCGAGATACGGTATTGTTTGTTTAATTGCCTGTTGTTAAAGCAGTTCGAAAGCAGGACCACCATTTCGAAGTTCAGTTTACTAGCAAGCACAGACAAAATTACAGGCTTTGTATACACAAACGGTGCTCAAAAGTCCCCAAAAGATCAAGCCATACTAGCGGGGTAATGCATGTCTCCAAAAAAAATTTAAAAAAAAAAAAAAAAGGACCTCTCTCCTCTGTTTAAACAAAGCATTTTCATGGAGTCTGTTTCTCATACAAACAGCGAAGTGAGCTAATATGTAACACCAAGGCTAAAGATGTTGGAACCGCTTCAAACTGAGAGAGGTAGTTTATTTTCGGTATTTCCAGTTATAGGAGAGTTACTTTCTAGATCTTCCTCAATGTTCCTGGATTAATGATCCCCAAGGCAACTGCAAGCAGTATAAAAGGACCCAACTAGACAACTGTAAAAAAAAAAAAAAAAAAAAAAAAAAACTACCTGGCAATTAAAAATTTTAACAATTTACTGATATCAGCCTGATGCAAAAGAAACTGATGCCCGAAGGAGCACTAAGAGCATCAGGACGGCTCAAATCTGCCGACATAGGGCACCAGGTATGTTAATAAATAGAAGGTGTTGAGTCGAAACATTTCATGAAGATTATATCCGCTTCCTTCGGATTAGACATAGTCAGTTTCATTTCTTTAAAAGTAAAAGATAGTGAGTGTGGAAATCTCATTTGAAACTTTATTTTCCGGGTGATGAGATCCGAGCAGTAAGGGGAGAGTTTGCAACGCTTCTCTCTAATTTCATTAGGTAAATCTTGTGAAATATAGATTTTCTGGTTGTTTCAAGTAAAGTTATTTGATTTTTTAAAGGCTGCAAGGATATTTTGCGCATCTTGGTAGTTAAGCATTCTTATGTAGATGGGCCTTGGAGAAGCAGAAGCCTGTTGCTTCCGTGAAGGCTCTGTGCGCTCTCTCAATGGTGTATTTGGTAGGGGAGTTATTTACTTGGAGGAGATTATTAAAAATTTGAGTGATAGTGTCAGTTAATTGGTGAGACTCATATTTTTCAGATAGACCTCTGATGATCAAATTATTTCTTCTACTTCTAGCCTCGAGGTCTGTAATCTTAGCTTGAATGTCAGATTTTGTTTTATCTCTGAGTTGGATTTCAGTTTTTAGATGATCAATTTCTATTTCATTTGCTTTAGATTTATTTTCCACTAGGTCCAGGCGATCAGCTATTTTATTTATTGTGAGACCGAAAGAGGACATTTTTTCTGACAGCTCTTGGATTGCTGCATGTAGTGGGTGAAGTGCGCTTTTCAGCTCATCAGTTGGAAGATTTCCTTCACCTTTCTGTTTCACTTGAATTTTTATTGGATCTTGAGAGCATTTAGCAGATCTAAGTCTTTTTGCTTCCTTTTCCGGTGAGTTTGTGATGGAAGAGAATTTGGCTTTTGTGGTTTGAGTGTCCATATTTTTGTTTTCCTTCTGCATCCTTGAGAAGGGAACCTGGAGGGAGCTGTCAGTAACTGTGGTGCTGAGAGTATCAGGCCTCTAATATCCACATGTAGGATTGCTATTCCTTTGTTGTAGAATACTAAAGCAAATATATATTGATAATCCCCAGCGAAGATGTAAGCTTCAGTGAACAGATTATTCTCCAAGGGTTTAGATTTGACAGGATGTAGTTTGTCGTCAAGAATTCACTAAATTAAGTGTATAAACCATTTACTGGATGGAGAGCCATGAGGAGAGGGTGTGTATCAGACGACCACCATTTTAGAACCTCCTTTAAATGAATTTCAATTCTTTGTTTCTCATCTGTCCCAGAATGTGTAGAACATCTGTGATTTTACCTCATAGTTTTGCCATCTCTTATAAAATGTTCAACTTTTCTGGTAAATCAGTGAAGATTAGAGTCAATCAATATAGCAGGTCACTGGCATCTCATAGTAATTGTTCAGAAAAAGCAGTCCTATAAAAAACATGTTTATCTGTTAACATTTAAAATTAAATTACAATTGTCTGCCTCTCATCTTGCCCTGATTTTTGAAGAACACCTCTGATGTTGCCACATATTTTTTATAGTACTTGCAAAATATTTTGTTTTCTTATAAATGAGTGAGGATTATTGCCAGTTAATAATGACAAGCATTAGAATTTCAAAGAAAATGCATGGTGGTGAGACACTTAATCTGCTAACTCTTTAAAATTAATTATTGTTGTCTGGCACTTAGCACAGACTAAAACTACATGCTTTTATTTTTCAACCACCATTTGCATACTGTGCAACTTGGAATACATTACATAACCACAAAGTGCTCGTAACTCAGCTCTGAACACGGAGAGTTTGTACGGTAGTTTACAAGTTGATAAAATTAAAAAACACACACACACACATATATATATATGTATATAACAATTCTCGGAATTTGAAACAACTACTATGCTTTCCTAGACTTTCAAGTGATACTGTGAATCTGTCAAATGGGAATGATTATGGGACCAAGAAATGTCAATCTTGTGCTCAATGTGCACACATTGACACTTCCAGATTTTTCCGTAATTCTAATGATGGAAAGCTATGGGAATTGAGATGTAGATCTGACTGTCAAACGCGAAACATTGTCTATGTCGCCAGTTGTCAGATATGTTTTAAATTTTATGTTGGGAAATCCAATAGGTCCCTTAGGGAGCGTATAAGGGACCATATATATTGTTTTGGAAGGCAAGATAAATGTAGTGCCATAGCCAAACATATGCTCATGCATGAGCAACATTATTTTATGTTTCAGGTTCTATTTGTGCAGCCTACTAGTTTGAGAGGTGGGGATTTAACTAACTTGACAGAATCCGCTGAGACCAAATGGATACTTAGGCTTCAAGCCCACCGTGGCTATGGCTTAAATGAGAACGTACCATTAAAACCTGTGTTAAAGAGTAGACCCCTTAAATAATATTATTTATTCAAGTGCTATTTAATCAAGTGCTTTGTATATATGATGAATTTTTAATTAATTTTATAATTAATTATTTATTTATCTGTATTTGATTTATTTTACTTAGGTTGATTTGCTCTACAATTGATTAACTTTCACTGGCATAAGTCATGACAGGAAGTGATGTATTTTAAATGTGTATATAACTGTCATTTGTTCTTATTATTTTTGTTATGTCTGAAGAAGCGGTATATACCGCAAAGCGCTACGTTTTATGCAATAAAACTGTGTTTTTATACTTTTACTTCATGACCTGTTTCATTGGATTGCCAGCATTGCAAACTTTATTGGGTTTATCTGCTCGAGTTTCGCTGCCATTTCCTTCCATTGTGCTTGGTTTTTGGATTCGTTATATTATCTTTTGGGAATTGGGTTGTGCTCATTTCGTTTTATTCTAATTTATGGAAGGTATGGCAACCAATGCTGTGTCGAATACGACTGATGACAAGACTAGTTTTGGTACCATTGGTTCATTGCAGAATGCCCTAAGAGACATTTTGAATCCTCTCCTAACGATAGAGGATTGTTTGTTAACAGAGACTGAAGACATCAATGTCGATAATGAGATCCTGGTTAAACAACTGCAAGGAGACATTGAGAATAATCTTTTTAAGTTCAAACGTCTACAGTCTCAAAGGTACCATATGGAAGCCAGCCTGCACTGTAAAGTTGTTCCAAGGGGGCTCCGTATACTTAATATGCCTACCTATGGCAACACGTTTCCTGAATTACTATTACAGTGGCAGAAGATTAACTTGAAGGCGAGTGAAGCCTACATGAATCTTTTGATAGATTTTTTCAGACCTATGGAGTCTGAACTATTGAATAGCATTGAAGAGCAACAGTTACGTTTGATTCACCTCATTGGAAACAACGCTTCTGATGTGTATTTGCAGGAGCTTTTAGATAGAGTGAATCGCTATGGCAACAGTCTTCTCGCTCAGAAAAAGAAGAAACTGTTGAGGGATAGAAGAGACTTTGACAGTAATAATGTGTTTATATGGCCTAAAGTCAATGTTGCTAAATCTAATGTCAGGCATGTTTCACATATTGCATCTTCTGCCTCTGTACATGACAATAGAATTGATGGCAGAATTGATGACATTGTGAACAAGGAGATTACTGACGTTCATCCGTTAGTAGTGCCTAATGAATCGTCAGAAAACATGCATCATCAGGCCAATGATCAATCCAGAGAGGCACCGCATACTCCACGTTCAATAACTTCCGTTTACTTTACACCAGCGGAAGAGAGATCTGCACCGACAAAACAATTGGAAGGAGCGGCTGTGCATTCTAACGCCGTGGTACGGCGGAAAATCCAGTTAGACAAACTTCGTATTAATGATACGCAGGATTTTCTCACTGCACCGTTACCAATTCGAATGGGCAGGAAAAGAACTTTAGATCAGGAGCCATACAGGGGGGCCAAAAGACGGGACTCGGAAGTAGACAACAACCATCAGAACCAGCGATGGAATCGGCCACGATAGTGTGGAATATTTCAACTTATACTTTATCTACGGCTGAAGCATCAGTGCTCAACAAAGGACTTAACTTTATTCCGACTAATAAAGGCGATATCAGCGATTTCCTTCTTGCTATTCGGCTCTTTGTGAGGAATATTAATTTGAAACTTATGTACAAGGACACTGTTGACTCAGGTGAGCATACTTTCAGGAAAAGAAGTTGTGCTAATCCACGCTTGAGGCCTAATTTAGAATTGTTTTTGAAAAGTGTTGAGAATGACATTTATGGTGACTTTAAATCTAACTCTTCATTTGAACTGGACAATTTGTCTATAACTGAGCGAGAAGCGTTCAATTCATTGAGAATGAACACAGACATTATTATTCGTCCTGCCGATAAAGGCGGACGTATTGTTGTCATGGATAGATCCTACTATTTAGACTCAATGTTATGTATGCTTGCTTGTGATGCTTATCAGGTTGTTTCACTACAAGATGTAGAAGCCTCGATTAATAACATATCTAATTTGTTAACAGAAAGTATAACCTTAGACATTCTAACTGATGAACTTTATCAGTTCTTCAAAGTGGAATATCCTTTGATACCCTGTATCAATGGACTTCCAAAGATCCATAAAAATGAGAAGTATCCACCTATGCGTCCCATTGTCGCTGGGGGAGGCTGGGCAACGGAGCCTATCTCCGTTTATCTTGATTCGAAACTCAAGTTGGTTTTAGCGCAGAGCCATTATGTCCTGAAGGACACTGCTCATTTTTTGAAAGATTTGTTTGATTTTTCTAGTAACAACTGTGTTTTGGGGCTAGGACTTGTGACAATGGATGTTACTTCATTGTTTACCTGTATACCCAATAATTTGGGTGTTCAGCTGGTTAGGAATATGTTATCCTCCGTTTACTCATCCAGTGAAACCAACTTTCTATGCTCACTGCTTGAAGTTGTACTAGATAACAATTTTTTCGTTTTTAAGGATAAGATCTATAAACAGTCTACTGGCGTGGCAATGGGCACCAGCTGCGCCAACTCATATGCCAACCTTGTCATGGTGGCATGGGAGAGAGAGGTCATCTTGAAACATTCTCATATCGTCTTTTTTAGACGATTTGTAGATGACCTCTTTCTCCTTTGGAATGGCAGCAGTGATACCTTCTATGAGTTCTTGGAAGATGTCAATAATTTAGATGGTTTTCTGAGGTTTACTGGTACATTTTCAACTACATCAATAGATTATCTTGATGTTACGATTTATAAAGTAGCTGACACTCTTCATTCTAAGCTTTATAGGAAATCTTGTTATATACCATCATACTTACACTGTGGTAGTATGCATCATCCGAGAGTGTTCAATAATATCATAAAAGGACAGGCCCTTAGAACGTCACGTTTATGCTCTAATGAACATGTTTTCCACTCAGAATTACGAAGATTAGAAACTAGTTTTGGCAATAGGGGCTATCACTCTGATCAAGTGAAGGCTGGTTGTAATGCTGCTATTAAATCTAGATCAACTAAGGGTAAACCCTACTTTTCATTGCAAGCACCTAATACTGTAAGTCATTCAGTCAATGGTCTGCAGCAATTACCGGTTATACTTCCATACGTATCAAATGTGAACCAAATACAGAATGCTCTCTTAAAAAATTGGAACATGCTTTTAACAGATGTTGACACTCAAAGAATTGTAGGCAACTGTCCTCGTTATGTATATAACAATTCTCGGAATTTGAAACAACTACTATGCTTTCCTAGACTTTCAAGTGATACTGTGAATCTGTCAAATGGGAATGATTATGGGACCAAGAAATGTCAATCTTGTGCTCAATGTGCACACATTGACACTTCCAGATTTTTCCGTAATTCTAATGATGGAAAGCTATGGGAATTGAGATGTAGATCTGACTGTCAAACGCGAAACATTGTCTATGTCGCCAGTTGTCAGATATGTTTTAAATTTTATGTTGGGAAATCCAATAGGTCCCTTAGGGAGCGATAAGGGACCATATATATTGTTTTGGAAGGCAAGATAAATGTAGTGCCATAGCCAAACATATGCTCATGCATGAGCAACATTATTTTATGTTTCAGGTTCTATTTGTGCAGCCTACTAGTTTGAGAGGTGGGGATTTAACTAACTTGACAGAATCCGCTGAGACCAAATGGATACTTAGGCTTCAAGCCCACCGTGGCTATGGCTTAAATGAGAACGCACCATTAAAACCTGTGTTAAAGAGTAGACCCCTTAAATAATATTATTTATTCAAGTGCTATTTAATCAAGTGCTTTGTATATATGATGAATTTTTAATTAATTTTATAATTAATTATTTATTTATCTGTATTTGATTTATTTTACTTAGATTGATTTGCTCTACAATTGATTAACTTTCACTGGCATGAGTCATGACAGGAAGTGATGTATTTTAAATGTGTATATAACTGTCATTTGTTCTTATTATTTTTGTTACGTCTGAAGAAGCGGTATATACCGCGAAAGCGCTTACGTTTTTATGCAATAAAACTGTGTTTTTATACTTTTACTTCACGACCTGTTTCATTGGATTGCCAGCATTGCAAACTTTATTGGGTTTATCTGCTCGAGTTTCGCTGCCATTTCCTTCCATTGTGCTTGGTTTTTGGATTCATTATATCTATATATATATATATATATATATATATATATATATATATATATATATATATCTATATCTATATATATCTATCTATATATATATATATATATATATATATATATATATATTATGTTAAAAAAAAAAAAATATATATATATATATATATATACATATATACTGTGTGTGTGTGTGTGTGTGTGTGTGTGTGTGTGTGTGTGTGTCTGTGTGTGTCTGTGTGTGTGTGTTTTTATGTTTGTGTGTATATATATATATATATGTGTGTGTGTGTGTGTGTGTGTGTGTGTGTGTGTGTGTGTGTGTGTGTGTGTGTGTGTGGAGGGTGTAGGAGGATGTGAAATGAGAAGTTTCACTTGTTCGATTTTTTATTTCTACAGTTCAATATTTTACAACTTCTATGATCAGATGTTTGATGTTTCAAAATTTTGATCTTTTGAAGTAGCCCAATATATATATATATATATATATATATATATATATATATATATATATTTGCAATTATATATATATATATATATATATATATATACACACACACACACACACACACACACACACACACACACACACACACACATACACACACACGGATACCTTTTTTGGACCTTTGCCTCGCCATTATTTTGGTTTTGTCTAGAATACTTGACAGAAGAAGTTACCAGGTATTATGGATTGCTCCTTTTAAAATCTGTGGCTTTCTGGGAAATTGTTATGGATTATGTCACTAAAGAATAGCAAGCTTGTGAGTTTAAGCATTGTATCATTTAGAAAATGCTTGCTTCTACCAAGTTGGTTAGTGTCAGCTTTTGTCAGCTGCACTGACTTTACTGTGGACAAAGTCACCATAGGTAAAGGCATGTTGTAACCATCACTGCCTTGGCTCCAGATCTTTTCTGGACCAGGCTGCCACACTTGGTATCAGTCAGGAGATGTGAACGTCAGTGATCCAGTGATAGTCAGCCACAATCCACACCATAATGGAGATGGTAAGCATGTTGCATGGCCTGCGTAAAGACATGAAACAGCTCCATGGACCACAGGATAACCTGTAGGGCATGCAGCATAATATGGCATAAAGAACTTTGTGAAAACACACTTGATCAGGTCATTTGGAACCAACATGTCATCCACGAGACATGTGGCTGATGGTGGTAATAGGCACATTGTACAATTAAACAATGCAGTGGCATTGTCATCGACACTATCTTTGGAGGGCATGCACATTCAACACATTGATAAGCATGAATAGGCTTTACCTGTGAGATTTTCACATTTATACATCTTTCAAAATCGTTCAATGCATTTTTGCCATAACTACATTTACTTGTAATTTTTGCCTGATCAAGTGCCACAGTGTTGTAATTTTATTTCACAATTGCAAAGTATTGTGAATTTTTCTGCAACGTGTGCCTGTACAAACTGTTTATTCTTAAATTCTGCTTAAAGCATTAGATGTTCTGCTTATTTGCCTCTTTAAGCTGCACTTACAGAGCTTTCTGTTTGATACAACTGCTTTTGATTTCTCTGCTCTATGATTGGTACATTGTTACAGCTCTCCAACCCTCTACTGGGTCTCCAACTTTCTGCTGGAAGATTTAATAGCGCTCTCCCTGCTGCTACATCTTGTTGCCACAGTAACCACAGGCACCTCCTTCCCTACTGTAAAAGTTAAACTTCTGAATTTCTAGCCTACTTAGGGAAATTGAAGTTTGGAAAGCCTTGAACTGTGGGATTTTCATCAAAGGAAAAAAAAAATATTATTTCAATTTTCCTTGTATATTTCAATTGCACTTAAGTCACTTGTGGCTTAACACTTTTTGTACCTTTAAGGTATCACTTTTGTTTATATAACAATTTATATATTTGTAATTTTTACATTTTTTGGTGCCATACACTTGCAGTTGCATTTGCAGTACTGGAAAATTGTGTTATACTTCAGGATACGTTCTTCATTTACACGTGTACATCTTTCGCTGCGTTTTTGCCATAACTACATTTACTAGTAATTCCTACCTGATTGGGTTCATAGTCTTGCAATTTTATTTTGCAGATGTGGCAGTATTGCGAATACTTCTGCAAAGACACTGCACACAAAAAATGTTTATACTCAAATTTTGTTAAAACAATGATATATTCTGTTTATTTGCCTGCTTAATCTGCACTTACAGAGCTTTGACTGTTACAACTGCTGCTTATTTCCCTGTTCTTTGACTGACATTGTTACGGCCTCCCCACCACCTAATCTGTCATATTAAGTACTACTGTTTCTCCTGTCACTTCCTGGCTGCTACAGTAACCACTCTCCCTGCCCCCACTATAAAAGTTACACTTTTAAATTTCTAGCCCAGATGGGACATTTGACCTGTAGCACAGAGTCATTGTGGTAAAAGAACAGTGATTTGTTACAGGTTCTGAGCTGCACAGCTCCATTGACAAGATTTAGTGGCTGTTTTGGATTAGTTTCCTCTCTAGCTTGTCTCCTATATCCTGTAATAAGCTGAGCTCTGCTGGAGTATTTTACTCAAAAGTCTGAAAAGTGTGGAATGCCTTGAACTGAGATTTTTCATCACTTATGTTAAATAAGAAGCTGCAATGAGGTGCCCTCAGAGCACTACCACAGTAGGACTTGTTCTATAGTTTGGCTGTGCAAATGCCTTTTTCTCTATTAGAAGCCTTCCTAATTCATACATTAGCAATCTAAACTTGAGTCTTTAGTTACCTATCCCAGGTGAAATCACATCCTGAGCTGCAGTCAAACCTGCCCAGGAAATCTGTGCATCACAGCCTCAGAGATTAAACACCATTCCCACTGCTCAT
Organism: Protopterus annectens; assembly: GCF_019279795.1. Classification (NCBI taxonomy): domain Eukaryota; kingdom Metazoa; phylum Chordata; order Ceratodontiformes; family Protopteridae; genus Protopterus; species Protopterus annectens. The sequence goes on from NC_056732.1 coordinate 956,568,471, forward strand.
TAAGAAGTATCCCTAAACTAACCCCTACAGTCCAAGATCATCCCAACCCAAGGAAGTTATATAACCCACATTCCAAATCATTCTTGTCTAAACCATGGATCAGCAATACCTCACAAATTCCATAGCTAGCCTGATTGAGATGGGTATCTTGAGACAATGTAAAAATTTTCTCATGCTTTTTGATGATCATCTGTATTTCAGAAGTAACATAATACAGTGCTTGAGAGATGTTCTGTGTAATGGTGTTAATAGCTAAAATCTCACACACGCAACTCAGATGTCAGGGTCATCTCAGCAGTAACCATGCATCATGCCTCCTGAAGACTGTCATACTACACATGAGTCTTCATATGCTGAGATTCTAAAGATTAACTTGCCTGAACCTCAAAGACCTAAAAAAACTCAACACAGGCACAAAGCATTCTCAGCAATAGTCTGCCTGTTAAGCCTACTACCTCACTTAGCACAAGGAGATCATGAGGCATGGATGCTGCACCCATAAGGCAGGCATCCACTAAACAGAACATTCTAGTTATAAGTGACTCCATTGTAAGACATACAAATGTACCTCTTACCAAGCTGACCACGGACATAGTGACAGTTAGTTGTATGTCTGGTGCCAGGATCCAACAGATCACACAAGGTCTCAAATCCTTACCATGAAGTACCAGTTTGACTTTGTCTGAGTACATGTGGCTGCCAGTGACTTGAGATGTATCACATTGGCCTATATGAAAAGAGACATGAGGGAACTCTCAGGTGATGTGTCCCAGGTAAATATGAAACTAGCATTGACAAGCATTCTACCTTCTCCTATGCTGAAGTCACACCATGAGCAAAAAACAATAGGCTAGGTGTCATTAAGAAGAGAGGCAATATTTGTCAACCTTATTTATTTTATTTGGTTTATTTTACATTTGTTAACTGGGAAAGACTGACTGGGCACAGGTCCTTTTTCAGTGGAAGCCTGGGGTGAAAACTCTACAAGCAAGATATTTTCAATGCACTGAATAAAATTGATGAACTGAAAAATTAACTGCCAATATACAATTGAACTAAACATAATACAGTGAAAGTTAAATGATAATATACAGTTGAACTAAGCACAGTAAAATGAGAATTCATACTAGGTATAAGTACTTAAGTTTCAGCAAATGTGAACAGTAGATCTGGATGCAGACAGACAACAGTAAATGATGTACATAGGATTAGAAGTAGAAGATCTGGTACAGGACTAATAATCTAGATACTATGTATCTGTGTAAGAAAAACCTTATAGACTGAAGGGTTTTTACCTATAGAATATAGCATTAAAGAACCAGACAGGAGAAGTGAAGAAAGAGTGACAAGTTAGTAACTTTGATGTTTAGATGATGTAAGTGGGATAGACAAGTTCAGAAACAGGGTGTGACTTAACCAGGGTGGACATGATTGACACACCACTCTATTTCACCAAGGAAGGCCTGCACCTGTCCATTCTAGGCTTTCAAGCACTGGTAAAGACATTATCCACCCCCCATAGTACCTTTTTTCACAATGCCAACTGGATATACCTACTAATGTAATGAAACAAGCAAAGAATAACATTTAGGTGTTACTGATCAATGCTAGGAGCCTAAACAAGTAACTACACTCCCTACTAGCCCTTCTCAGCCTGGAAGAAGTAGACATCTGTGTAGTGACTGAGACATGGTTTAAAACAGCGGACAGTATTCTGACTGTGCAGGGCTATAATGCCTTCCACACTTTAAACCAGCCACTGCATATGAGGCAAAAAAGGTGAAGCTGTCTCAGTCTTCATTCAGAAGAGCCTCACATCAAAGCTGGTCAAGCAGCATGATGCACTAGAGCTTCTTCATCTGCGTCACTATCAGAAAGTTGACTTACAACATATTGCCTAGTTATAGAATTCTCTCTATGACCCAAGAAAGTCACAATTCCTGTCCACAAGAACTAAAGTCACTCATTAAACTCAATATGATTTTCATGGGTGACCTAAACTACTCAATTAAAGACTGGTAAATCTATGCTACCACTAGTGCACAAGCACAGGGGTTTCTGGACTTAACAACAAATTCTGTGGAACAACTTGTTAGAGTACCCACTAGAGGGAATGACATCTTAGATCTTGTCCTTACTAATATGGGAGCATCTTGTACCATCTCTTGTATATCTTCATTTCCTAGGTTTGACCATAAACTGCCTCCTTTGAAATAAAATTGAATCCGAAGATCACTTCCACTCCTGGTACCTTTAAAAAATTTCAAGGCAGACTACCTATTCCTAAGTGACACATTATCAAGCTCCAAGTCCTCACCAAACTCCATTAGCTCTACTGAATATATGGAAATATACAGCATGTAAATAGCTGCTTATATGTGGCTGTTCCCAGTAGGAACAAGCAAAGGGCACACTGCAAAAACAACATTCCAACTGGAATATTAATATCAACAAGCTTTACAACAAAAGGAAGAGATTATCAGACAAAAGTAAAGCAATACAGAGCATAATAGAGCTCCCATTAATAAATCAAATAAGCTACTCAGCTGCTTAATTAAATCTACCAAGGCCAAGTTAGAGGTGAAAATAGCCACCCAAACAATGGATAATCATAAGGCCATTTTGTTGTGTTCATAATCTCAGGAACACGGCTCAACAATGTGCTGAGTTGATTGTAAACAATGTTACCTACACCAGTGCTGAAGAAATAGCTAACCTGCTGCCCAATAAATTCATATCAAACTTTATGTCTCTCCCCATCTACTTCACACGAAGTATCTGAAACTGATTCACCACCAGCAGCAATCACACAACACCAAAGCACTATCAAAAGCAACAAATACTGTGTAACAGGTCCTGACAATATCCTGGGATGTGTTTTGAATAGCATGATTTAGCTATACCCCTAACAACATTGTTTTAGCCTCCCAATTTATGATATTGCAGGTTATACATGAGCTGATTAGAGGTGGAGATTTGATTAATTTAACCAAAAAGGAAGAGCTAAAACAGGTCAGGTTTAGAGCTCATATGTCTCCTGTTTTGAATGGTGTTATCAGCATTAAGCTGGTTTTAAAAGAACTGCATAACAGAATAAATTGACTGTTGGCACTTTAAATTTTAATAAAATTTGGTTATGTCATTTTATGATTTCTTTATATAAAGTGATTTCATTTAACTGAATGTTATATGCCTAGAAGCTGTATGCAAAAGTGTTTTAGTTGCATGTAATAAAGTTTAATTAGTGAGAACACTCTGGTTCCAGTAGATTTTCTTTTTTCTTGGTCTTGTCATTTTTAACTGAGCCAATTTATTATCCAGATTGTATTTGTTTATTCGTGGTATTCATACTGACTTGGTGAAATTTGACCAGGGCATTGTAGAATGTAATTTTCTCTTTCCGGCCAGCAGGTGGAACCAGAGAACTGCAGCTGAGGTCAACATTTCTCAAGATGGAGTAGAAAAGGAGACGGTATATTACAACCACAAAAAGTCAGTTTAGTAAACAGCTTTTACATCAAAAATGCCATTTGTCGAACTCGCTCTTGTGGGGGGTTGTGCCCCCACACCCCCCTCTAATTATATATACCAACTCCAAGATCTCACTATAGTGAAGAAAGGGCACATTTTCTGATCTTCACTGTACTGCGATCTCACTATAACAGTAAGCTGAATGGCATTTTTGATGTAAAATGCTGTTTGCTGAACTGTCTTTTTGTGGTTGTAATATAGACCCAAAGGAGAAAGTGGGCTGAGAGTGGAGTGATGCAGGATGCCAAATTCTCACAAACAGATTTTGTAAAAGAGGTTTATGTTAAAGTTGGAGGAAGGAGGTCTGGGAACTCCTATATTGATGGACATAATGAATTGAGATGAAATGAATGCTGATGATGAAGTAAGTTGGAGTATTAGGGTGGATCACACACTGACAGAGGTAGCAGAGGAGGTGATGCCTGATGAATCATGAAAAGAAGTTTGATTAATAGAAGGTGCTGACAACAGATTAAGGGTATGCCTGGCCAGTGGAGTAGCTGGTTTTAGCAGCATGCCCTTCAACAGCCTCTGCTTTTTCATACTCAAAAATGGTAATCAAAAGCAAATGAGATGCTGTGTTGAAAGATGAACCAAGATAAGGACTAATGCAAGGACAACAAAACCAGGAAAGATGACCCAAACAAAGAATTAAAACAATTAAGAGTGACAAAAATTGACACTATTAATATAAGAATATGAAGTTACAGACATTATTTTTTTAACTTTGGGGTTTAACATACAGGACATAAGAACACCAATACTCTTAAAAATGGACGTCTTCTGTAAGGCTACTTTTGAAACTTTTACTTTACCTGAAAAATTTATGAATGAAGTGGAGAAAAATAGTACATTGACACAATGGAATGAGTAGATTTTTCAGAACCTGGGACTGAGATAGAAGAACCTGAGGTAAAGACTATTTTTCTGGTGTTTTACAATAAGGTACATGAGGTTAAAATGTAGGATGAAAGAATATTTGGACATGGAGATGAGAGGTATGAATGACTGGATATACAGACGAAAAATGCAGTATATTTCAAAGGTTCTAATTATGAATGGGAAATGAGTAATGGTGATGTACTGGGGTCAGCCTAAAATCTGTTTTGCTCTGTGGTGATAGGCAACTGGTGTAAGACTTTAATCTTCTTCTTCTTCTTCTTTCAGCTGCTCCCATTAGGGGTCGCCACATCAGATCAACTGTTTCCATTTCTTCCTGTCTTCTGCATCTTGTTCTGTCCCACCAACCACCTGCATGTCCTCTCTCACCACATCCATAAACCTTATATTAGGCCTCCCTCTTTTCCTGTTAGCTGGCAGCTTCATCCTTAGCACCTTTTTCCCAATATACTCTGCATCCCTCCTCAGCACATGTCCAAACCAATGTAATCTTGCCTCTCTGGCTTTGTCTCCAAAGTTTCCAACCTAAGCTGACCCTCCAATATACTTATTCCTAATCCTGCCCATCCTTATCATACCCAGTGCAAATCTTAACATCTTCAACTTTGCCACATCAAGCTCTGACTCCTGCCTTTTTGTCAATGCCACTGTCTCCAACTCATATAACATAGCTGGTCTCACTACCCTCTTGTAGACCTTCCCTTTCACTCTTACTGGTACTCGTCTGTCACAAATCACGCCTGATGCTCTTCTCCACCCACTCCATCCTGCCTGTACTCTCTTCTTTACCTCTCTTCCACACTGACCATTACTCTGAACTGCTGATCCCAAGTACTTAAACTCATCCACCTTCGCCACCTCTACTCCCTACATCCTCACCATTCCTATATCCTCCTTCTCATTCACACACATATATACTATCTTAGTCCTGCTGACCTTCATTCCTCTTCTCTCTAGAGCATATCTCCACCTCTCCAGGGTCTCCTGCACTTGTTCCCTACTCTCACTACAGATCACAATGTCATCTGCAAACATCATAGTCCACGGGGATTCCTGTCTGATCTCTTCTGTCAACCTGTCCATCACCATTGCAAATAAGAAAGGGCTCAGAGCTGATCCTTGATGTAATCCCACCTCCACCTTAAATGCATCCATTACTCCCACTGCAGACCTCACCGCTGTCACACTACCCTCGTACATATCTTGTATCACTCTTACATACTTCTCTGACACTCCCGACTTCCTCATACAATACCAGAACTCCTATCTAGGCACCCTAACAAAAAAAAAAAAAAAAAGAAACAAGAAAAAAAAATATTTTGTTAATGTGGTGAACAGGGGCTCTGCACTAGAAATTACAGTTAGAAGGAGAAGACAATATTTCAGAAGAAAGACCATCTGAAGATAACATATCTGAACTGGTGGAGAAAGTATTATGGGGAGGCAACTAAAGAAGAATATGTAACTAATATGAAGAAGGGTGATAGGAATGAAGTAAAAATGTTTAATAAATATAAAGTGTACTCCATGATAAACACAGATATGTAGCTCTAGAGAGTGAAAAACGGAAAGAGTAAGAACCTAAGACAGGAGAAGAACAAGGAGAAAACCATGATAAATCAATTGCAGGAAAGGTACAGTAAAGAAAAAACAAAAATTGGAAGTAAGAAAGATGCAAAATATAATATTAGTGCTAAATAAGAATAACTTTGAAAATGATAACAGAGGTATTTTAGGGAGTGAATGGTGCAAAAAGATAAGTATAGGAGTTGTATGTTTGTTAGATGTGAGTTGTGTGAAGGAAATAAAGGGAAAGAAATGAGACAATATGAATTAAACATTTTATATGGTAAGCTGGGAGTTGTATGTGTTCAGGGATAATATTTTTTAAAGTAAAGAGATAAAGAAACTGATGTGATAGTAGTAACACCTGGAAGACTAGTGGCATGTGATATAAATAAATGAAGTATGCATGAAGATAATTGTAGTTTATGTATTCACTATTATGACAGAGAGGAAAATGATGTCTGAAGAATTTAAGGCTTTGTTCCATTAACTATGCCAGTTATGGTTGGACATTTTAACTGCAATTTGAGAGAGGAAAATGGAGAATAATGTAATAAAGCAATGAAAGACATAGAGGGTTGATAATAGGAAAAAAAAGACAAGACATGTTAAAGGGAGGTTTGAAGAAGTGGAATAGATTATGTTGTGAATTCAAATTAAATGAAAGAAATAACAGGTGGGGTAGAAATGTTTGAGTTTTTAGATTATAGAGTGGTGTGGGTGAGAATAACCAAACCAAAGGGTAAAAAATCTACACAGACCAAGCATTCAGTAAATCTGCAAGAAAGACCCAGCCAAGCCAGTCTTCACTGTGTAATATGTTAAACCTGCTGTAGTGGAGGCTCATGGGATATGTGCAAATCGTGCCTTCATGACATTACTGTGTTTTACATGCATTACTTTTGAGTGCCCATGATTTTATACGTTTTATTTTTTAAGACTTTACTGGTACATACAAGCCAATAATGTCAAACCCTACTTGCAGGAGATATGCTATTAGATATAATAGGTGGAGACAAAAAAGTAATAAAAGAACATAAATCAATAGGAAAGATTGACTGGAGAGATTGTAAAAACATATGAGATGAAAAGAAAACATAGGATTTATGGGAACAACATATGGCAATGAGGGTACATTTGAAAATGGGACAGATAGAGCGCTTATAAAGAAAATTGAAGAAATGTTTCTGATTGCAGAAAATGGCAATGAAACAAAGGGACAGGCCAGTATATAATACAATTTTAAAGTGATATGAAAAAGAAATAGAGAACAATGTGCTGATAGAATACGGGAGTCAGAAAGACAGCTATATGAAAAAATAGGGACAAATTAAAAAAATATGTTGTTTACACAAAGATTAATTTTAAACAGAAAAAAAGAAGGGGTGTCACCACTTTTTTGGGAAAAGAGGTAAAACTAAGACAAGTAAGAATAGATGCAGTATTTGATAAAGAAGGAAGTATTACATGTAAGCAGAAAGAAATAATGAAAATTGTGGAAAGGTTTACTGGTAAGATGTATGAAAAGGAAGTAGGACAAGAAAACATATAAATTATAATAAAATATCTGAAAATGTTAATAAGTCTCTATAAAAAGTAGATTACCAGAAGAGAAATTGAAAAGGAAATACAAGGAAAGAAAAAGTCAAAGAAGGAATAGGTGGATCAGGTTATTAATATTATAAAATGATGAATGGAAGTGAGAAAATAATTTTATGTAAGCTATAAAATGCATGGATGGAGAAAGGAATAACAAATTAAGGGTTTTGCTGTAGCATAATAAAAAGTATATGGAAAAAATGAAAGTAAAACCTATAAAAAATTTGGACTCTGATAACGTTAGGAAATGTAGATTATAAAATCTTTATGAAGATAATACAAAAAAGGTTGCAGAAGGCTTTGGATGAAAGTATTGTAGGAGAGGTTTTCAGACTCAATTAGAAAGAGGTAAAGAAAATCTTATCTGTAAAAGAAGTATATGATTTTGAAAGGAAATACATTAGGCTAGTGATGTGACATGACAAGGGCTTTGACAAGGTTAGCTGATAGAAGATTTCAGAGATTTATGGGGATGGAGAAAACATTTTGAATGTTATAAAAATATGGTATAAAAATATACAAATGGCTGGTAGGTAAGATAAAAATTAGGTGTAAGGTTTCACAAGGATGTTCACTAAGTGTGTGCCTGTACTGGTAATGAATGCAATAATTCAAATATTTGTGAAATGAAAGTAGTGAAATGGGGGATGGGGAGGCATTATAATAATTATTTGTCTGCCATATGCAAATGTAGATGATTTAGAGGCTGTGATAAAAGTAAGTTATGGACAAGTAACATTGTGGTAAAGTGGAGGAATTATTAAAGAAAACTGTGTTACAGTTAAATTAGGAAAAAGCAAAGTGTTTTGATTGCACTGGAAGTAGGCATCGAATCCCCCAAGATGAGAACACCCTTCAGAAAGGCCTAAACAAAAGCTTGGTGCCAAAGCCATGGCTTAAATCTCAATACCAAGAAATGCATTATATTACCTTTTGGGAAGTCTGCCACCTCCGAAAACTATTTCATCAATAAAACTCCCTTAAAAGTTGAATCACTAGTCAGGGATCTCGAAAATCATGTAGATAGTGACTTAGCCTTCAACCAACATGTGGCAACATAATAAAAACTTCTTCTGTGTTGCTCAACTTTTAAATAAGGGTTCACATCTAGATCCAGGGAGGTCATGATACCACTTTACTTGGCCATCATCAAGTTCATAGCATATAATGCCCCATTTGGTATGTCCATGACCAGACACATGTAGCAACTGGAATGTCTACAAAGTCTCTTACAAATAGAATACAGGGAGTAAAGACACCTTCCTACACTGATCACCTCAGAGCCCTGTCATTTTACTTGGAATCAGACATATTTCTGAGGGGTGATTTTTGCCTGACATACAAGGCATCTCTGGACCCTGTTTTGATTACTGTTTTGCACATTCTCAAAGCAAACATTACCAGAATTATTAGATAAAGACATACATTTTGCTTGCAATAGAAACTGGACATGTAGGAGAGACAGACATGTTTCCCAGAGAATTTTCATTCTCTAAACAAGCTCCCCATCCATGTGAAGCAGAGATCCTCCTTATCCCTATTTAGCTGCAAGTGTTTGTAAATTGATTTAACTCCGGGGTTTTAATTTCTGGACCTCAAGTGAAAAGAGTTATTGTCCAGCTGGGCTTTTCTGAAAAACAAATGTCAAATAAATAAATAAATAAATAAATATGCATTTTGGGGCAGTAAAGAAAGTAAAAGAAAGAGTTTACAAATGATGGAATACATGTTATCTGTAAGGCATGAAAAAGTATAGAAATATGAAAGAGGTAAAGGAAATGGTAGGAAAAGAATATGAAAATGGAAAAAAAAATCACATATGAACCTATGCACCTATGAACCAAAGCCAAATTTGAGATAAGTTGAACCTCCCAGGCCAAGGAATACCACAAAGCATCCTTTAGCTATGTCCACAACCTCAAGGGCAATACACAATTGCGTGCAGAGCTCATTGTAAATGGAGCCACCTATACTGAACCAGAAGATATCCACAAGGAGAACGAGATCCAAGAAAGACAATTGGTTTAATGCAAACAACACCAACAGTAAAATCGATTGACCTAGGTTTCGTCCACAAAACTCGGACTTCTTCAGAATACTGAACATACCTCAAACCACACCTTAAATAACAAAATAAATTCACACCATGACACTTAGAATTAAAAACAATTAATTAATTAACCCAATCTATTAACTGTAAAAAATCCTTTGTTAAATGACTTATCATATAAAATAAAATGAAATAAAATCATAAACATATTTAATGGTATATCTAATAAAGCACATTACAATTAAATTGAATATAATAATATTTAAAATTAATTATGTATGTATATGTCTATATGTATCATTTAGAAATGCACATATAAAATTTATATATATATATATATATATATATATATATATATATATATATATATATATATTTTTTTTTTTAAATAAACGTGAGCTATAGTCACCTGCACTGCTAAACCCTGCCCATAATATGTTTAAGCTTGAGCTCAGGCTTAACAGTGCAGTATTCGTTAAGACCAGGAAAAGTGTGTGCATTCAGTTTCAATTGCCATTTTAACTCACTTAAATCTAAATGCACATCTAAAATCCTACCTTGTTGGTCACAAATAACCTCCTGCAAGACACAAAATTTAAATGTATGTCCATGGTGAGCAACAATGTGTCTGGCCAAGGCATTAGTAGACTTAAGATGTTTCATATCTAAAAGATGTTCCCTGACCCTCTCTCTAAATTGCCTACAGGTTTTACCTACATAAAAGGCCATACAATGTTGACATTTAGCAAGATAAACAACATTCTTACTATAACAGTTAAAACGACCAGTAATACAAATATTTTGATTATTAACCACCAACTTACTACCCATTTGTAAAATGTAAGAGCATATAGTACACCTACCACATTTAAAATTGCCCAACACCCTACTTGTGGTAACATTTTTGAATAATGAACATCTTTCAAAAATTTTTTTAAAAGATAAATCCTTCCTAAATACAAATCTAGGTGTATTAGTAAACTTTGATCCTACGATTTTATCCAATTGCAAAATTGCAGAATTGACTTTACCAACTTGCAGCAGTTTGGGTTTGCACTTACCCAAGCCACACCAAATTTATCTGACAGAGGTATTAACAACATGAACAATACTACAAGTGGTCACAGTAAAAATTCCCCTGTTTTGCGATCTGAACCTGACCAAGTTGATACTGAGCATTGGAAGAATTGCCATTTCAGTTTCAATTTTGGTGGTAATTCTACTGACAAATCTGGAATGGCAGTTAATAAGACTCTGGCTGAACAGCTTAAGAATTTTGAAGCAAAACTTTTCAAATTGAGAAGAACTCAATTGGAAAATAGTTATTTGTGTAAGAACATTGAACTTAGACTGGTGCCGAAGGGCTTATGCGTGTGGCGGTACCCGAATGGGATTGACGGAAATAAAGATATGATTAATGAATTGCACATTCTATTCAACAAAACAGGGTTAGGCATTATGGATATTATGGTGAAGTATAACAAATATAAAATTGATGCTTATTTATCTGAACTTGAGATTATTAATGATACCATTGTTAAGGATTTGTTGTTCGGGCATTATTATACCAACTATACTAACATCTTGAATGAGGTTGACCACAATTGTAATGCTATTTACCAAAATAAATTACATAAAATTCAAAGGGACACTAAAGTATATGAGTCGGGCCAAGTGTATCTGCAATCAAGGGCTGTTCCTGGTACGTATAGCAACCATGTGGGTGCATCCAATCAGGAAGCAGAATGTGAGGTGACGCATACACCGGATTTGCGAGCAGCAGATAAAGATTCAAATGCTGATGCTATGAGCCCTTTAGTGGATGATTTAAGACAAGGATTATATGTGGCATGGCTTAGTGGTAAATCACTTTGTCTATTGTGTGCAGGGTCCTGGGTTTGAGCCTTGCAGAGACTGTTTATTTGGGTTGGGAGGGTGGCCTAATGGTTAAGGTGTTTGCCTTACAAACACAAGGTGCAGGGTTTGAGTCTGGCAGTTAGCTTAGTACTAACCTATGAACCTATGATTTATCATACGAGGAGAGGGAATTTGGTCAATTGGGAGCCCGACCAAAAAAGACATACCCCACCAACAATGTCCAAAATGAATATTGGAGACCAAGAAGATGAACAGTCTTTCTCCTTTGGGGGAAGAAAATGTGGACAAAGTGACAGGTAAGCTTTTGGCTGAACAGCAGCCCATCTCTGACTATACAAATCATATGTTTAATCAGTCCGGTGGTTCTTTTGAACTGTCTTATTATGTTTCTGATGAATTAAACAATCTTTTCAACAATACTACCGGCAACAATTTGCATTTACCTACTGCGGTTGAACAGTGTTTGACTAATAATTCATTGGGCATGTCTAGTTCAGATTTTTATATGAATAGTATATTGGGAAATGGACATTCCGTTACACAATTTGATTTTGATTTGTTAAATTTGAGCACATATACTGAGTTGAATGAAAGTAATGGAAAGTTGATTGAATTTTTTTCTCGTGAAGGTCACAATCTTGGGGATGATAGAGATGTGTATAACAATGTTTTTAATTTTAAGCAAGTCGCTTCATTAAATGTATTAGAGTTGTCCATTGAAGTGGATACAACTAGTGAGCTATGTGATTTAGGTATTACACAGGATGTTGATTCTTTAGTGGCCATTGGCAATATTGAACAAAATTCTGGCAATGGAGGAACTGTATGTTTTAGTTATGATGTTAATAATTCTATTTGCAATACTTCAGGGATGGACATTTTTGAGTTAGAGAGAGACATGTTAAATTCGACACAGATGGGTATTTTAAGTAAACCTACCATTATTGAAAATAGTGCACATGATTTTAAAATATATAATTATTCCCAGTTTTCTTTTAATATTGATTTTGTTAATTTTTTTTCTAAAGGTTTTACCTTTGTTCCTTGTAGAACAGGTTATTTGGCAGACACACTTATTGATTTGAAATTGTTTATATGCAAAATGAACTTGAAGGTTCATTTTGAAGCTGCCAACACAACTCAGGTAATGGACAAGGAAGATAGTTTGTCCAAACTGAGTACATTCAATCCACCTTTGAACCCTATGATAGCTATATTTGAAAAAATGTGTGAATTGGACATCAGAGAACATTTTATACATCGGAAGAGGCAATCACACCTTAATATGACAGATGAAGAGTATGCCTTAATTGAAACTATAGGTAAAATTGACAATATGCGTATTATGAAGCCGGATAAAGGCAATGGTGTGGTGATTGTAAATAATAATGATTATATTAGTATTATGATGTCCATGTTAATGGAAGATAATTATGATGAAACCAGTATAAATGAAATTAACATTGCATATAAAAAAGTGGATATTGTGTTAGAGGATATGTTATTTCAGGGTGAAATAACTGAATATGAGTATGAATTTATGAGTAATCCTTACCCAGTGGTTAGTGGAATTTTTGGTATCCCCAAAATACACAAATGACTAGATAATGTTCAATTTAGACCTATTTTGGATGGTAAGAGAAGTAAAACTTGTTTTATTAGTCAGTATTTGGGCCATCATATGAAATTAGGTTTGAAGTGTTTCCCTCACATAATTAAAGATTCTTGGGATTTTTTAGAGAAAGTGAAGGCCTTTAAAATTGACGGTAATATTACTTTTCTCACCATTGATGTATGTAATTTGTTTACGGTTATTCCTCATGATACTGGTTTGACATGGTTAGATGATCAAATGGCAGCAACAGATATATTTGAGCAAGACCAAATCAACGTTATGGTTAGGTTAATGGAAGTGGTCCTATATAATAATTTTATGTTTTTTGAGGGGCACTATTTTAGGCAACGTAATGGAGTGGCCATGGGAGCCACATGTGCACCTATATAGGCCAATTATATCATGGCATATTGGGAGGATCATTTTTATTCACCAGTGCATATAGTAAGTATATTAAAATGTATACATGATTTTTGGATGATATCTTTATTATATGGGAAGGTGAATTGGTTATATTGGATGCTTTTATTAAATATATTAACAATATTGTTTGTTTTTTAAAGTTCACACATGAGTATAATATTGATATTATTACATACTTGGATGTTAGACTTACCCTAGATAAGACACATGGTAGATTTAAATCCAAGATTTATAGGAAATCTACCTTCTCAAATTCTTATCTTCAGTACAGCAGTTGGCATCCTAACCATCAAAAGAGAGCTATTGTTAAAGGCCAGATGGTTAGAGCGACAGGATGGTTAGTGATGATATAGAATTCGTAGAATAATTAAATTATATAACTTCCTTGTTTTTGAAAAGAGGTTATCCTCAGAATTTATATGTGGAATTGTTTAATGAGGTTCAAGGTAAAAGACATAGTGGATTTTATAAATCTATTCTTAATTCTGGTAGTGTTACAGTAACTTCTGTAAGGCCTGTTCCACCACAAACTTTAGGGAATGTCTCTTTGTTGTTTATTTCGACCTATAATGGGGATTCAGATTTTATTAAAAGGACGATTGTTAAAAACTGGGGTATTTTGCAATTGGATAAAATCGTAGGATCAAAGTTTACTAATACACCTAGATTTGTATTTAGGAAGGATTTATCTTTTAAAAAAAAATTTGAAAGATGTTCATTATTCAAAAATGTTACCACAAGTAGGGTGTTGGGCAATTTTAAATGTGGTAGGTGTACTATATGCTCTTACATTTTACAAACGGTAGTAAGTTGGTGGTTAATGATCAACATATTTGTATTACTGGTCATTTTAACTGTTATAGTAAGAATGTTGTTTATCTTGCTAAATGTCAACATTGTATGGCCTTTTATGTAGGTAAAACCTGTAGGCAATTTAGAGAGAGGGTCAGGGAACATCTTTTAGATATGAAACATCTTAAGTCTACTAATGCCTTGGCCAGACACATTGTTGCTCACCATGGATATACATTTAAATTTTCTGTCTTCCAGCAGGTTATTTGTGACCAACAAGGTAGGATTTTAGATGTGCATTTAGATTTAAGTGAGTTAAAATGGCAATTGAAACTGAATGCACACACTTTTCCTGGTCTTAACGAATACTGCACTGTTAAGCCTGTGCTCAAGCTTAAACATATTATGGGCAGGGTTTAGGAGTGCAGGTGACTATAGCTCACGTTTATTTAAAAAAAAAAAAAAAAAAAAAAAAATATATATATATATATATATATATATATATATATATATATAAAAAACATATATATATATTTTATATATATATATATATATATATATATATATATATATATATATATATATATTTTTTTTATTTGTGCAATTTTAAATGATGCATACAGACATATACATACATAATTAATTTTAAATATTATTATATTCAATTTAATTGTAATGTGCTTTATTAGATATACCATTAAATATGTTTATGATTTTATTTCATTTTATTTTATATGATAAGTCATTTAACAAAGGATGTTTTACAGTTAATAGACTGGGTTAATTAATTAATTGTTTTTAATTCTAAGTGTCATAGTGTGAATTTATTTTGTTATTTAAGGTGTGGTTTGAGGTATGTTTAGTATTCTGAAGAAGTCCGAGTTTTGTGTACGAAACCTAGGTCAATCGATTTTACTGTTGGTGTTGTTTGCATTAAACCAATTGTCTTTCTTGGATCTCGTTCTCCTTGTGGTTATTTCTGGTTTATGGTTCCTGGTTTTTGTTGAACCAGAAGATATAGCAGACCTCCTGGCTGCTAAATTCAGCTACAACTTTATCCCTCTCTCCCCATCAACCTTCCCTCAGGAAATATAATCAAATATAACTCCCCCTATTATCACTAGGGAACACATCCTTAATGCTCTCGCTAAGACCAAGGACACTGCATCAATGGGCCAAGACAATATCCCAGGATGACTTCTAAATAGCATGAATTATGACCTATAAGGGCCTCTGGAATTGCAATTTAACTGTAGCCTCCAAACAGGCTTTGTGCCTCATGAATCGAGAAAGGCAACAGTCATCCATCTGCACATAGGTGGGCCATTAACAGACTTGGGAAACTACAGATCCATAAGTATCACTAGTCTTATATGTAAAACCATTGAAAGAATTATCATGGAGATGATCAATAGACATATAGTAAACCTTCAGACACTGGTCTCAACTCACTTTGATTTAGTCAAGGACAGTTCATGACTACTCAGCCTGGTGGACTTCTTTTAGAAGGTATCCAAGGCAATGGATGAAGACAAGATCATTCACACTGCCTACCTTGTCCTGGCCAAGGCATTTGACACAATACCCCACTTGGGCATTGTTTTCAACCTCAAGAGGTTAGGTAAAAGCCCATATGTCACCCGATGGATAAACAACTGGGTCACAGACGGGACCCAGTAAGTTAGAATTGAAGAGTCCACCACTACAAAGAGGACAGTCACAAGTGGAGTCCCTCAGGGATCAGTCCTTGGACCACTCCTTTTTGGCATTTACTTCACAGATGTCACAGATGTCAAGGCCAATGTCAGTGGTCTCCGGCTGAGTAAATTTGCAGATGATTGCAAATTACAAGCTGTCATTGAATCTCACTCTGTCCCAAATGTTCTCAAGGAAGGGCAGACACAGACACACAACTGGTGTCAGAGCCATGGACTACAGCTAAATGCCAAGAAATGCATAATAGTATCCTTTGGGAAGTCATCCATCCCTGGTAACTATCATATTGACAACACACCCCTTAGAGTTGACCCAGTAGTCAGGGACTTAGGGGCACACATAGATACTACTCTGGCCTTTGATCATCATGTGTCTACAGTGGTGGGGAAATCATTCTATGTTGTGCAACTTATAAACAAAGGTATGTCATCTAAGTTTAAGGAAGTCATTGTTCTACTGTATTCAGCTTTTATCAGACCTATCACTGAGTACAATGCCCCCTTTAGTATGTACCTAACCAGGCATATCCAACAATTGGCATGTCCACAGAGGTTCCTCACTAAAAGAATACAGGGCATAAGTAATATGTCCTATACAGACTGTCTCAAGGCCCTATCCATGTATTCTGTCTCCTACAGGCTTTTGAGGGGGGATCTATGCCTGGCATACAGGGCATGGTCAGTCCCCACTCTGATGGACCTCCTGCATATCCACAAAACAAAAAGCACCAGCATTACCCGTTCTAAAGACATAAACCTTGCCTGTGATATAAATAGGACCTATCTATGGAACAGGCTCCCCATCCATGTGAAGCATAGTTCCTCCCTAAACCAATTCAAGTGCAACTTGGATAATTGGATGGGAAACCAGAAATTCATCCCTGGTTTGGCACTTATGTCTCTAATGGACACAGGTAACCTGTAAATGGTTTATCTCCCAGGTCCATGCAAGGATATAAGAACTTGTCAGAGATTTAGGATGCATGGCTAGGCTTAAAAAGGCCCTCATGGTTGTTAGCCTAGTAAACACTTATGAACTTATAATATGGATGCTGAAAGCAATATGTTTGAGAATTTTTGAAGCAGGGGGTGTCCTGTGGAAAATTTTGAGTAAGTTACCAATTAACAGCAATACAATATATAAGGCATTAAAAGGAAGAGAACATGATGATTATAATGAGGAAGAAACAATAAAACACTTTTTTAAACATAAAAATAAATAGATTTGGAGTAGTTTTAAAAGGGATTATCATAGAGAAGTATTTAAAAAGATAACAATGGATATGATACTATATAGAAAATATGATAAGGAAAAAAAGGAAATTTTGAAAAATGGGGAAGAATATTCTTTGCAGCTACCTGGAGATTATGGAAAAGACGATACAAAGGATCATTGTATAATAAAAACACAGAAGATGAAGATGGGGTACATTAAATATAAATGTGGTTATGGAAGCAAGTATGAGAGGATAGATAAAAAAAATAAACTGCTGATGCTGACTTTAAAAAAAATCAGATGTTTTGGGGGAAATGATAAAAAAATAGAATTTTTGTATAGTGAATATGTTAATTTAAAAAAATGGAAATAAATGGCAAGATGTATGTTATGAAAAGGAATGTTTAAATATTTGTTTAAAGATGGAAATAAATTGCAAGATTTATGTAATAAAAAGGAATGAGTAAATTATTTAAAAAAAGTTTAAATAAGGAAATATGTAAATAAGTAATGTAACCCTTCTCTTTGTTATAAGTGAAAAGGGATCTTTTACATCCACCTGAGTTATCACTAGTTCTGAAAGATTTTGTATCTACCTGAGTTATCTCTAACTCTGGCAGATGAAATCTCAGTTTAACATCACATCCAAAGGATGGCACACAGTGTCAGCATTGGAAAATATATATATTTTTAAATTTTACTATTAATTTATTGGTGCCAATACTGTAAAGATTAGTGATTTAATTTACTCATTTGCGTGAAATCATTAGCCATTAACAAGTGAATGCCTCTCATCAAACACACTGGCACCTTTTAGTACTGGGTTGTTTTCTTTATTAGAATCTGCTAAACAGTTTCAGTTGAGGAATTCTTGCAAGTGTTATCATTAAAAATAATAACTGATGCCTTCATTTTGCTTGATTATGCAGGCTTCTATGTTTTTTTTTTAACATGAATTACAATCTTTCACTCCATAGTGTCACATCTTAGATGTGATTGATTTCTGCCCCTCCACCCCAATGCTGTCTATACTTATGGGTATTTCTACATTATTTTCAACTGCTTCCAAGAATCTTCTTTGTATGTATTGTTGCAAAAGAGAATGCTTTATTAGCCTTAGAAATTAGAACTTATTCTAATTAAGCATGTCCTTTGGCTGGACTGTAATGTTATACAATGATTTTTTCTGTGACAGGGTTCAACCAAAGGTTTTCAGCCTAGCTATTTTAACTTGATCATCTGACATGTTTGGTTCATTAGACACTGCTTAATGGTATTTTTTTTCAGAATGAAGATGCCATCTGCAAGCATCATTACTCTTTTCCTGGGGTGGTAATTACAGCTTAGATAGCCAACATTTTTCTGGCAATGGTTATTAGTAAACTTATAAACATTTCCTTGAGATCTGAATTACTGTGCTGTCTTCTTGTCAGTCCTAATTAGTTTCAGGTTACAATTCTCCTAATATAAAACTGCTGTTATGGAGCTGGAGTACATTTTACATATTATGTAATTTTTGGATGATACACGCATGGCTGACATTGTGTATAGCTAGCAAAATAAATTGCCGATGTTACTCCCAAATGAATGCTCAGTGAAATGTAGTTTATTGGCAAAGCAGTGCATCTAAACTGGTCTTGTGGATCAAACTCTCAGTAATGAAAAGTAATGAAAATTTATCCCAGTAGTTCAATATTAAATCTAGTGTCTACCAGTTTTCAGTAGTTTCATAACTGACATATCATTCAGTCCACCTTATGCCAACATAACATAACTGTAAGTGCAATAGTGTAGTGGTTAGAGTGTATGACTTTCATGTAGTCATTTGTGGTTCAAGCCTCACCAAAGCCATTTTCCATTTGAGTTGGGAGGGTGGCCTAATGGTTAAGGTATTTGCCTTACAAACACAAGGTGCAGGGTTTGAGTCTCACAAGGGATAATTGTCTAGGCTTAAAATGGCTCTCAAGGGCAGTTAGCTTATTACTAATCTATGAACCTGTGAACAATATACATAGCTGTTCCTGTCTTATGATGCACAGCTGCAATTCACAAGGCTATGGAAAGTAAGCTATGCAATGCCATGCACCTTTTCTTCATCAGATTTACAAATAAAGTAGTAAAGGTCAGCATTCAAAAAGGTCCACGATCTTTGGCAAATCAAAGCATGTCCCCATCACTGACTTTGGACTTTCAAAGACTGCTCTTTCTGAAAGTCAAAGTAAACTTTATTGCCATTTATAACTACACATGTGTAGCCTAAATGGAATTTTGTGCATCAGCTCAGTTCTTGAGATTACAAACGAAAGTGAAACAACACATACAAGTAGAGGAATAAACATAACTAACAAATAGAATACTACTCCCAATATATACAAAAAGAGCGAAGACATTTACCAACACTTGTATATGAAAAGCATACCCTCCTATGAGTTAAATTAACTACCCATTTAAAGAAAAATAAAACACACTACAGATTGAAATGTCTAAGTTATTTGTCTAATATTGCACATAAAAGAGTTTGTATGGATAGCATATATTGCACAAATAAATAAAAATTCACTAATTATATGTCCAGCACCTGGGACTAGTGCCAGAGTCCAGACGTCTAATCACTGTAGGGTAGAAACTATTATTGAATCATGTAGTCCTGCAGTGAATGCTGCAATATCTCCTGCCAGATGCTTAAACAGTCCATGTGAAGGATGCATGTTGCCTTATATTATTTCGGTGGCCTTTCAGATGCTTCTTGCAGAAAAATGTTGTTGTATCAATGGAAGACTGGAACCTGTCACCTTCTCTTTGACCCTTACCACTCTTTGTAGCACCTTCCTTTCTGTAACTGTGCAGCTTCTAAACCACACTGTGAAATTGCAGGTGTTGCATTTTAACATTTCACCTTAAATGAAGACAAGACACTTCTTCCTCTCCTTCAATGGTATTTATTACACACGTGTGGGAGCCTCATGGAAAGTACCAGGGAGACTCCTCGAACAAAGGAATGCATAAGCTTATATACTTGTGATACTGCTAACAGTACAAAAATATAAACTAGACCAATTAAATTAATACAAAAGACAATTAACCAATCAGTGGTTTACCTGTAGGCTTAAAACAGTTCGCATTACTACATCTCTAGGCAGAGAAAGAAAATCAGATACACTTCCATATAAGGCACATTTCCTGCTTTCAAGCAGGCTCCTGTTTTTCAGTGCTTTTCCACTATTCACAGTTTACTCAGAGTTCACAGTACAAAGTTCATCTCAATGCATACAGATTGTCACATACTCAATTTCCTTAAGCACATACTTTGGCCATTCATATTCTACAATCCCCCATCTGATGCTGTGTAAGCATCACCATTTAGTCAATCATACATTTGCCCTAAGTCTAGTATAACCATGTGGCTGGTTCCTTCAATATTGTCACACATTTTTATTTCATTATCCATATTCATAACTGCAGGCATATAAAACTTTGGCACCTTTTTAGTAGTCTTAAAAGACATTAATTTCAAAATCAATGCTTTGATTAAAAACACAAGAAAAGCAATAAGAGCTAATACTGCAATTAATAAAATTAATTTCAATAGTCCACCTCCCCAATCTGAGAACAGGAACCATGCCCAAGTTGAGTTATCAGCCTCCTTGCCTTAGAGAGTTCAGAGACTCTCTGAATGAGTTTGAGATGGCTTTCAATTTTATGCTGATTGTCAGGAATAAATGTACAACACTCCTCTTGGATTAAAGCGCAAGTTCTGCCTTTCACCGCTAGGGTGAAATCGAGAGCCATACGGGTTTGAAGGACTACAGCTCTCATGGCAGTCAGTTCATCAGTCACTAGTTCTAAAGCAGAAAATGTGGCATTGCTTAATACTTTAAGCAATTTAGACAGTTTTCTCAGTTCCCAAATTGATTTTACTGCTCCATATGCTAGAATTATAACAGCCCACGATATAATGTCATCACCCAAGTTCATATAAGATAGTCCTTTGGTGCCAACATGAGCTAAGTCATGATGATAAATCCATGAAGCATCAATTTGGCCTACCAGATTGGCAGGCCTTTTGACCTCGCGAACATTCCAAATTTTTCCTTGAGGTAAAGCAGATGTATGTCGGGTGGCTGGGACTAAATAACTTAAGAAACAGCTACCAGACCAGTTTCCTAGTAGCCATTTACAGGCTCTTCTACCACACACAAAGTAGCAATTTTCCACCTTAGTGGTGATATTACTATTTATATAACCTTGTTCAGAATGAAACACCTTCTTATCGATCAATCCCAGTTGTTGGTATAGAAAGGAATTATTTCTTACCTCTTTGTATGTTTTATGCACCAGTTCACAAAATGAATCGTAGGTTGTGTTACAGTAGGAGGAGTTATTATTACACCTGTAGGGAACTGTCACATTACAAAAACTCCACCCTACCTTGACCTTACAAAATTTCTGAAAACACACAGTTTCATTTCAATGGTTAAACAGATGTAATGCTATCCTGTCCTTTGAAGTGACATTTGAAGTGTCATAGATCAGATTCGTCCAGATTTCATTGGCTCTTAAAGGGACTGTACTTAGCATCAATCCCCCATGAACAGTAGGTAAAGCAGTACAGATCCAACAGTCAGAGACACTGAGGGATGATGCATAGGCAAATTTTATAGCTTGGTAGGTGTTGAAAGATGGATGCCAAATAGCTCATTTGGTGTGATGCGTCGATGGAGCTGGAAATAAAAATGGCCACAATAAAAATAACAGTACAACAAGAATGACCACCAAAATGGCTGTCCAATATTTCTGTGGAAATGGTTGTTGAGTCTGCGTAGTGTCAGGAGTTTGGAGTTGTCCAAAAGTGTAAATGTTAGGCATCATATGGTACTGGAACAGTTCTACTTCAAGTACAAGTAGCAATGGGAGGAGAATCTGGAGTTGAAAAAGGCAAAGGCTGTTGGTCTTCAGATGGCACAACATTTTTGACATGGGAAATGTGGATCCAGGTTGAAGATCCTTGCAGTCGCACAGCAGATGATGTTGTCAGAAGAACCAGGAAAGGCCCCTTCGACTTAACGTAAATTCAATCACCAGGTTGTAGTGAGGATGACAGGAAAGGATCTGGAAGATATTGAGCAGCTGCTACTTGGTGGTGAAACTGTAGGAAAGAAACAAGAAATTTGCAGTACAAGAGAATATCATTATCAAATGCATCATATTCAGAGAAGGGTGGTGGTGTCATGGGCATACGCAGAGGGAAACCCATGAGAATTTCATGTGGAGAAAGACCCTTAGTAGGATGCGGTTGTACTCGCATAGAAAGTAAGGCTAGTGGTAAGGCTTGCACTCAAGTTAAGCCTGTGTCTGAAGTGACTTTAGCAAGCCTAGTTTTCAAGGTCTGATTCGTGCGTTCAATAATATCTGATGCCTGTGGTCTATATGGACAATGAAATTTCAAAGTAATGCTTAGCATAGTACACAATGATTCAACTAACTTAGCAGCAAAATGAGTTCCACGGTCAGAGTATATTTGACAAGGAACACCAAAACGGGGTATCAATTCATAACACAATTTTTTGCAACTGAAATAGCATCATTTGTACCACATGGGTAGGCTTTTAACCACCCTGAAAACATATCAACAATAGTCAAAACATATTTAAAATGAGTACAATGTGGGAATTCTATAAAGTCCCACTGTAAAGCACAAAATTGTCCTATTAGTTTTGGCACTGGTTGAGCGGGAGCCAGAGTGCCCTTTGAAATGTTATGCTGTAAACAAATTGAGCACATGCTCAAAAAATGTTGCACAGAAGCAGAAAGTCCAGGGGTGAACCAATCCTTTTGGATTTGTTTGATTAATACTTGTACCCCTACATGAGCTGGCAAATGATATGCTTTTATAAGAGAATTTAACATAGATAGGGCAAATTAATCTGCCATCAGGATGCTGCCAAATTGAATCAGAGCACTGGAAACAGCTGTAGGCCAGTCATGTTTTTCTTTCTGATTCCGATGCTTCACTTTGTAAAGCTTTCAAGACAGTAGTGTCAAAAGTAACTGTAAGATTGGCTGCAGAAATTGTCCCTGAACAGTATGTGAAAGAGCAGCCTGCTTGGTAGCCCAGTCAGCCAAATTGTTTCTCTTAGCTACTAGGGAGTCGTTGGACTGGTGAGCTGCACACTTGACAACAGCAATTTTGGAAGGTAATAATAAATCCTGTAAGAGGTGATCAATATACAGGTAATTTTTAATTGGTGCCCCAGAGGATGTCAAAAAAAAACCTTTCCTTCCATAAGGTACCAAAATCATGAACAACACCATGGGCATAACGTGAAACAGTATAAATAGTAACAGATCTGTCTTTGGCCATTTTACATGCATGCGAAAGTGCTACTAATTCTGCGGCTTGTGTGGAAGTGCCAGGTGGTAATTGTCCAGTTTGTAAAACTGCAGATGGTGAGCAGACTGACCATGTAGCTTGGAGTTCGCCAATATTACTTCGTAAACAGGATCCATCTACAAAAAGGACTAAATTAGGATTAAGCAAAGGAACATCTTGCAAATCCAACCTAGGAGAAAGATCAGTGTTAGCTACAAGCACACAGTCATGTGGTTCACCCTTGTCACTAGTTGGAATCAATGAAGCAGGGTGTAGTGGTGGGCAACGTGTGATTTGAACAGCGGGATTATGTAATAAACAACTCATATTTAGTGAGGCGAGCATTAGAAAGATACTGTGTTTTTGTTTTTAAAAGTAACGCTTGCACCGCATGAGGTACTGCTAGTATAGTGTCATGTCCTAATGTCAATGGTGCTGCCATTTCAATCAAAACAGCAACAGCTGCTACCGCTCGTAAACAGGGTGGATAGCTAGAAGCAACAGGGTCTAACTGAGTGCTGTAATATGCTATAGGTCGATAGCCTCCCATGCGCGCTTGCGCCAGCAAGCCCAGGGCAGTTTTATTTCTTTCACAACAGAAGAAAACCAAGGGTTTAGAATAATCTGGGAGGCCCAGAGCAGGTGGGTTTATCAGTGCCATTTTAATAGCCTGAAAGGCATTTTCATGTTCAGGGGACCAAGGCAGAGGGTCTGTGATCTCCTTTTTTAAAAACTGTAACAGAGGGGCCGAAATTTCTGAAAAATTGGGCACCCACTGTCTACAATAACCTGCTAGACAGAGGAATCCCTTGAGTTGTCTCTGAGTTACAGTGCAGGGGGCAGTCTGAATGGAGGTAATTCTACTTGGAAGTAGTTGACGTGAACCCATAGAAATTGTGTCCCAGGTATTGTACCTTTTCTTGACAGAACTGCAGTTTAGATTTATTTACTTTAAAACCTTGTTCGGCTAAAAACTTTAAAACTAGAAGTGAGTCCTCTATACAAGACTTGGTATCTTGTGAAGCTATAAGAATATCATCTACATATTGGACCAATACTGAACGTGGTGGTAACTGTAAATCCTGCAGTTGTCTGTGCATCTCTCTAGAGAATAGGGTTGGAGATTCTACATATCCTTGGGGTAGTTGGGTCCAAGTATACTGTTGGCCCTTATAAGTGAATGCAAACAAATACTGACTATCCAAATGTACTGGGATAGAGAAGAAAGCTGATGAAATATCTATGACTGTGAGACAACATGCTGTAGGTGGGATACAGCTTAAAATCATAGCTGGGTTTGGTATGATTGGAAAAGCAGGCAAGACAGCTTTATTGACTTCCCGCAAGTCTTGCTCAAATCTGTAAGCTTGTTTAACAGGTTTCTTTACTGGCAGAATTGGAGTATTATATGGACTTGTTGTAGGTACTATAATTCCTTGTTGTACCAAGGCAGAAATGACGGGGGCAATACCAGATGTACTGTCTACCGTCAAAGAGTACTGTGGTACCCGAGGTAACTTTGCTCCGGGTTTTAAGGTTATTTTTACAGGAGTGGCTGAAATCCGAAACCCAACATCATTATCATGAGTGGTCCATAGATGAGAGGGTAATGAGTTTAGATACTTATTTTTATCGAGGTCAGACTGCATACACATTGTTTGCAGAGTGACATTTTCATCTAAAGTAGCCAAAATACTATCTTGTTTATCTGAAGGTATTTGTAAATATACTCCTTCAGCAGTGCAGAAGATGGTTGCTCCCATCTTACAGAGCAAATCTCTTCCCAATAAATTTAAAGGTGCTGAGGGTCCTACTAAAAATGCATGATTGTCTTGTAATGGTCCCAAAGTTACTGGGACAGTTTCAGAATATTCAACAGGAATGCCAGAGACACCTACCCCTCTAGTTATGTTATTAGAGAGGGGGACAATTATTGCTGCTTCTCCAGCTAACATAGATTTGGATGCTCCAGTGTCAATCAAAAATGGGTAAGGTTTATTTTTGACCAGTAACATAACATGTGGCCCATCTTGATCCACAGGGATGAAAGGGCACAACTGCTGTTGTCTTTGTTCAGGGAACCTTCATTGTGATGGCTGCCGATTGGATGGAGTCCAATTAGAATTCGACTGAGGTGATGTATCAGTGGGTGGGGCAGGTTGCTCAGCCAGATACGGACATTCATTTCTCCAATGGCCTACTTGGCCATAATTGAAACACTCCGTTTGATTATTATAGCTTTGGGGTGGGGCCGATCAATTTTCCTGCCAGTTTTGTCTGTTTTGGTTTCCAGCCCCTTGGCGTCCACCTCTCCCTCTTCCCCATCCTCATCCTCCCCATCCACACTGCCCAAAGGCAGTACACATCTGAATCTGCACTTTAACCAATTTTTCCTGTAAATCCTTTTTTTCCTGTGCTAAGTGGTTGGAGAGGTATTGCACTTGTGGGACTAATTCATGCAATCCAAGACTAGGCCAGTTTAGACATACTTCCTTTAGCTTATCCTGTATTTGTGGGCGTAACCCATCTACAAAAGCAGCTGACAATCCACTCTGTGCCGGCCCTTCAGTGGGTTCTGGGTAACCAGAGTAAGCCTCAAAGGCTTCAGTGAGATGATTTAAATATTTGTCCACAGGTTCATCTTCTTTTTGAAGAAATTACTTAATTTTGGACCAGTTGGGTGTGGGTGGAACTATCACTGTAATAGCATATACTATTCACTGTCTGACCACTTCAAAGCCATTATCTCCTTGTGCATCATGTTTTGGAATAGGAGTAGGGACATTAGCATGGTCCCAAATCCATTTCATCAGATCAGCCAGTATGGCATACTGAAGAACTGCTCTGACTTCTTCTATTGTAGGATTTTGTAAACAAATATGTCCCGCTAGCACACGCTGGAACTTAGCTGGATTAGTAAGAATAGGCGGTAACGATTTGGTAATGGTGTGAAAATCAACCGCTGACCACGCCCTAGGTTCCTGTGCACTTCTAGCATGGGCTGGGTTAGGTACCTCCCTCAAAGGTAACAATCTGTCGTCATCTGACGACTCCGATCCTGAATCTGGATTAAATTTATCTGGCCCAAAATACCCATCCCCACTGTCAGTTATAGTGGGGAACTGGCCAAAATGCCTTTGTCGGTGTAAATTTTGCTTCCCTTTTCCTTTATAATAAGGTTTAGCTCTAAAATACATTACAGCTTTTGCTTCTTTATGAGTCTTACTATGAGTTTTTGGTCCCTTTTTTCTATCGCTTGTTTCTGGATCAGATTCACTAGATTGACTGTCCACAGCTCGTTCTCTTTCCTCTAGGGGTGGAATCTTTAGTGGTGAAATCTGGCTGCTGTGCTACCGCTCCTTGTTGAGCGAGGGGAGGCTGATACTGTGGGGGTGCAATCGGTGGTGCAGTCGGTGGTGCGGGGAGCCAGGCATTATCGTCTTCTGACAGTTATTTGCATTTTAGCTAATTCCTTTACAGGATAAAGCCCCTTAAAGGGTGGGTCCTTCAAGCATTTACTGTTTACTACATCTAAATTACAAGCAGTTTGTTGTAATTTCCTCAATTGCTCTTTTAACTTCTGCTGATTATCTTTTAGACTACTAATAATCGAATCCTTTTCTCTTTCTTTTCCTCTGTCATCCAATCATTAAATGCTGCCCAGCACAACCCTGGTATTCTTCTCCCTTTTTTCATTAACTTTCCTTGGAGGTTAAGCAAAATATTTTTATTAAAACTTCCATTTTCTGGAAAGGCGAGTTTACCATCACCCCCAGTGAGGGTGACCCACTGACTTATAAACATACAACTGTCCCGGGACACACGAAAATACATATAACCAGCTGGTGTACCTCTTTCTGGCTCTTTTATGGTTCCCACACTCACTCCCATTTTCACACAATAAGCTATTCTGTATTTTACAGATGTAGCTGTGACGTTTTGTAAACATAATTTTCCCCACTCTCATATCTCCTTTCACTCTTATGTCGCCAGTTTTTCATTTTAACCCACTCTCATACTGCACAATCAATAGCAGAAAAAAATGCATGCCACTTACCTCAAAACAACTGAATGAGAGGAATTATTACATTTCTATAAAATTATCGATACCAAATTTAAAGCAGGCAAGTACAGGAAATGAAAGAAACACTGCCAGAACAGAAAATTCTGTCATGGGCCCTTTTACTAGCAGTACTTCATTCAATCCCCAACTACCGCAACTGTTGTCAATTCAGATCCTAGTAAACGGCACCAATTGCTGCATTTTAACATTTCACCTTAAATGAAGACAAGACACGTCTTCCTCTCTTTCAGTGGTATTTATTACGCACGTGTGGGAGCCTCATGGAAAGTACCAGGTAGACTCCCCAACCAAAGGAATGCATAAGCTTATATACTGGTGATACTGCTGACAGTACAAAAATATAAACTAGACCAATTAAATTAGTACAAAAGACAATTAACCAATCAGTGGTTTACCTGTAGGCTTAAAGCAGTTCACATCACTACATCTGTAGGCAGAAAAAGAAAATCGGATACACTTCCATATAAGGCACATTTCCTGCTTTCAAGCAGGCTCCTGTTTTTCATTGCTTTTCCACTATTCACAGTTTACTCAGAGTTCATAGTACAAAGTTCATCTCAATGCATACAGATTGTCACATACTCAATTTCCTTAAGCACATACTTTGGCCATTCATATTCTACACAGGTGAGGATGCTCTCTATTGCACCTCTGTAGAAGGTGGAGAGAATATGATGAGGAACCTTAGTTTTTTTCAGCCTTTTTAAAAAGAAGTTCTTAAACTTACACTTAAAAAAAACTTAAAAAAAAAATTAAAAGAACTTCTTAAAGTGCCATTGCACACGTCACTGAATTTGAGATACCTGTAAGTTTTAACCCTTCTCTGACCTATACTGAGTATGGCACTAAGATAATAGGTAAAATGGAGGTTCTATTAATTTTATCTCCTGTACACAATTTTATTCTGAAAAGCTGTAGCCAAATGTACATGTAATAATTGTATGTTCAGGGATTACATGGCTTTCAGACTAAAAACACCACTGGCGAGAGAAATATAAAAAATGAATAAAGGTTTACCTTCATCATACACTGAACAGACTTCTTAATATCAATATATTCCAGCACTTCAAAGTCTTAAATCATATATCAAAATATCACCTGATTGTCATATTGTCAAGACTTGTCATCATGATTAACAATTTACATGTATTTTCATTTATGTAGTAGATTGGCATCTAATTTTGTTGCAAAGTTGAGTTTGTTATATGTTTTCAGGTAGTTGTTTGGCTAAATGTTTAGTTAATGTGATTAGGTGAACTTACAGGAGATGAAAAGGTATGTCATATAAGGCTGTGGAAGTGAAGTATATGTAATTCTGAAGAGGCCTGTTTAGGATGTGACAAAAGTGCTAAACTTTTGCTAAACTATTTTTTTGTATTTCCATATCCTGTGTCATTATTTGGTTGGTTATTTCTGCATATGATTTTCTATGGCTTTCAGTTTCATTATATGGCTTTCAGAAACTTTGCTAAGTCATTTGTTAATGAACATATGTAATCCCTTAGAGGTATATCAGACGTCAACACAATGCTATTCACAGACGGTTTAGCCTTATCATCTGTAAGTATGGTTTATGAGGCTATGGAAAGTACACCGTGCTATGACATGGATCTTGTATAGATCAGATTCAGGCAGCACTTGTGAATTTGCTGTCTTTGACTCTAGACCCTCACCCAGTGGCTGACATGCACATTCACAGATGCAAGGGCTTGTAATGACCTCCCTTGTGCAAAATATCAAGCAAATGAAAACATTCACAATTATTAAATAATCCTTGTATCGCAATCCTGAATTTAAAATGCAGACAATTTTGTTATGCTTATTTTGCACCTCCAGCCACCTGGCCAATGTAGGAGACACCTGTGATGGTGATGTAAGTTATTAAAGTAGGAATACTTTGTCACCTAATGCAAAAAGCTGCTGTATTCAAAAACTCATAATTTCTTGATTTAAGAATTTCAGAACTAATGTCAGTGATAAAAAATGCATGACCTCACATCTTATAGATTCACAGGTTCAAAGATATGTAGTAGGGTAATGCCTACTGGTGACTTTTTAAGCATAGGCATTCATCCCAAATCTCACACAAATTCTATCAGCCTTGATAACTGTAAACAGGGGCCAGGGAGATGACCTATTTACAGTCTACCTGTGTCCATTCGAGACATAGCTGCCAAACCAGGGATGCATTTCCTGTTCCACATCCAATTATCCAAGTAACACTTGAATTGGGTTAGGGATGAGTTCTGCTTGACACGGATGGGGAGTCTGTTTCAGAAAATGGGTAGTCTCTGGGATACATATACCTGTCTCTCCAGCAGGACCTATTTATATTGCAGGCAAAGTATAAGTCTTTAGAATGGGTAATTCTGCTACTGTTTGTTTTATGGATATGCAGGAGGTCCATCAGGGTGGGGTTCAACATTGCTTTGTATGCCAGGCACAGATAGCCCCTCAACAGCAGGTAGGAAATAAAACACAGGGACAGGATTTTGAGGCATCTACATGACATGTTATTTAGACTCTATATTCTTTTCTTGAAGAACCTTTGTGGGCGTTCCAATTGTTGGATGTGTCTGGTAGGGTATATACTAAAGAGGGCAATATATATGTCTGATGAATGCTAATAGAGTGGATCAATTACACCCTTAGAGTTCCTTTGTTTATAAGTTGCGCAACATAGAATGATTTTCTCACTAATGCAGGTATGTGATGGTCAAAGGTTAGATTACTGTCTACATGTGTCCCCAAGTCCCTGACTACTGGGTCAGTTCTTAGGGGTGTGTTGTCAATATGACAGTTAATAGGGGTGGATGACTGCCTTAATAATACTATTTTGCATTTCTTGGCATTTAGGTTTAGCTCATGGTTCAGACACAAGTTATTTGTCTGTGTCAGTCCTTCCTGGAGAACATTAGTTTTGGTGAGGGATTCTATGATTGTTCCTAGTTTGCAATCTTCTGAAAATTTGGTCAGCCAGAGGTCCTTGACATTGGCTTAGACTTCAGTAAAGTAGATGTCAAAAAGGATCTGGCCCAGGAACAATCCCTGAGGGACTCTGCTTGTGACTGGCCTTTTTTTTTTTTTTTTTTTTTTTTCAAATATAATTTTTATTGCATTTCACTTCTATTTAAATACAAGAAAAGAATGACACAGAAAATATACATACAAGCTACTTGGAATATCAAGTTTCAGTTGTCCAACTACGATATACATAACATAAATCATCAATGTTAGGGCAACAATTATACAGAATTGTCTAATAATCAAGCTGCTCTTAATGAGCTGTAAAACAGACATTTACATAAAGATAGTATACAACATATTGAAAATGTGACATTAAAACATTGCAACCAGATATGCTAGTCTACCTAAATAAACATTCTGTCTTGTACTAACTATGTACAATATATACATTGATGTCACCTTAATGTTCATCTTATATGCGTTTGCCATGACATGTACACTGTTATTGTGGGTATTTCTATAATAATTGCCTTTAGTTTCTTTTAATTATGTAAAGTAATATTGATGGTGAAGTCCCTTGGTCATAAATCAATTTTGTCCTAGGATTTCTAAAAGCGTTTTCCAATGTTTCGGATAGTACGATAGTTTTTTTTTTGGCTTCTTGTAATTAATTTGCTGGCTAATAAGTCTTTTATAGCCATGCCTTTAAATTCTTCACATGTGATTTTACTTCTATCTAACTAATTTTGGGCTATATATGATTTGATCATTGCACACAATGTGACTATGTTGTGTTTATTTTTGTATGAGAAATTATTAGGGAATATATGTAAAATTGCAATTTCCCATGACAGGGTAGATTTGGTGTATCCCTTTTTTTCTAACTTGGTTCTTTGCGAACACCACAGCTTGTAAACATTTTTACAGCTCCAAAAAATATGAAGGGTGTCAGCATCACTGTTTTGGCATATGATACAATAAGGGGAGTGGGAGGGATTAATTTTGCTAAGAAAAAATGGAGTGTGATACGCATTGTTATTGATCATAATTTGGGTATAAATTAGTTTTTTAAGGGGAGTTAATTTCAAAGTAAGTTCAATAGAATCAGATTTTTGTTCATTAGTTATCTTATTATTTTTCTCTTCCCAAAATTTGGAATATAGAATTGCATCTTGATATCTAATTTTTGTTATTAATCTATATGTATTTGATAACACTTTAGATCACGGCAGTAGCAGGTTAATAATTTGTTGATACCTGTATGTCTTGGTTGTCTATTTTGACATTCATAGTAATTGTGTTGATCAGGTATATTAATTGGTTGATTATGGTATTATAGCTTTTATTTACTTCAAGTTTTTGTCTAATATTGTCTACTGAGAAACGTTTGATCTGGTGTAGGTCCCATAAAGTGATATTTTTAATTTTTGGATACTGATTCAGGTTTAATATAGTATTGTTTAATTTAATATTAGGATTAAGGTGTACTGGCTGTCCCAATACCAAAGTATCTTTAAGATTTAGGAAGGCTACCAGCTTTTGAATTATTACTGTGTTTCTTATATTATGGGATAAACCTTAAAATGCTTTAAAGTCTTAGAATTTAGAAAGGGTACTGCTCTAGGGTTTAAATTGAATGAGATTAGATGATTGTAATATATTTTAATCCATAGTGGATACCATGCTTTGTTGGATGGTTCAAAATTTGCTATTTGTATAATTCAACTAGCATTTAGTATGTTGTAGTATGTTTGGAATTCATGTAGTCATAGGCCCTCTTTTTGTTTGGGTAATGTTAATTCAGTGTATTTTATTCTTGTACTTTTTGGATGCCAAATAAACTTTCCTAGTAGTCTTTCAAGTTTGGAGAAGAAGTTTTTTTTTGGTATATTTTGGTTAATAGCACTAAAATGAAACAATAGTCTTGGAAGAATATTCATTTTCACTATGGCCGCCTTAGCTAGTGGAGATAGATTGAGGTTTAACCATTTTTTAGTGTCTTCAGTGATGTTAGACCAGGTTTCAAACAAGTTGTTTTTAGTCATGTCAGATTGGGGGTGAGCGAACATAATACCCAGATATCTGAGATTATAATTGACTTTAATTTCAGCTTCAGGGAAATAGAATTCATTATGTCCTAGAGCATTCATAGGGAATATGATGGATTTATTAGGGTTAATCACATAATTAGATATTTTTGAGAAGTTTTCAATGCAGTTTAGTATCTCATTCAAATCAGTATTAGGGAATTCAAAATAAATCCAACCAAAAATATATATATAATTATAAACTAATCTGACAAAAAACGAAGTAAAATGCCCAGGTACCATAGTCATGAAACGAATAATCCACTTTATTGTAAGAATCACAGGAGCAACCACCATTAGCGCTTTCGTCTTAGCCACAAGACTTCATCAGATACTCCTTCCATGTGTTACTAATCTTTTATATAAAACACAATTGACATTAATTAAAATTTTAAAGAAACAGTATCAAAATATCACATCATTTCATCCTAAAAAATGTTAAATAAAACATAAAATGTACCTTTATTTTGAAAAGTTGTTTTTGTATATGAATGTATGAATAATAAGTCATATTCATACCAAATAAAAAACTTTTCCTAAAATATTGTGGATATTAAATACTATTTTAAACATAATGACTATGATAATAAACCTCTGTATGCCCTGCTAAAATTCACACCAAAGATGCCTTCTGTGCTAGGACCGGTTTTACAGAGATGTATTCATTCAATCCAGGGGGTATGTTAGATTTCAACCTAAGTTGCCATTTCAGTTCTTTGTTAAGCAACATATTCCTTAAATCACCACCCCCTGTGTAATTTCTAACTGTATCTATAATGCCAAATTTATATCCACTAAAGGACCCACATTGAATAGAATGTTTATACAAAACACTGGTCTCTTTTATTTTTGACATCATAGCAATGTTCATACATTCTGTTCTTAAATGCCCTCTTCGTTTTACCCACATAGTATGCGGGGCATCCATTACATATGGCCAAATACACTAGCATCTTTGTGTTACAATTACCTTTACAAAATTTTACCATACTACCAAGCCCAACTGTCAAAAATAAAAAAAAGACCAGTGTTTTGTATAAACATTCTATTCAATGTGGGTCATTTAGTGGATATAAATTTGGCATTATAGATACAGTTAGAAATTACACAGGGGGTGGTGATTTAAGGAATATGTTGCTTAACAAAGAACTGAAATGGCAACTTAGGTTGAAATCTAACATACCCCCTGGATTGAATGAATACATCTCTGTAAAACCGGTCCTAGCACAGAAGGCATCTTTGGTGTGAATTTTAGCAGGGCATACAGAGGTTTATTATCATAGTCATTATGTTTAAAATAGTATTTAATATCCACAATATTTTAGGAAAAGTTTTTTATTTGGTATGAATATGACTTATTATTCATACATTCATATACAAAAACAACTTTTCAAAATAAAGGTACATTTTATGTTTTATTTAACATTGTTTTAGGATGAAATTAAGTGATATTTTGATACTGTTTCTTTAAAATTTTAATTAATGTTAATTGTGTTTTATATAAACGATTAGTAACACAGGGAAGGAGTATCTGATGAAGTCTTGTGGCTAAGACGAAAGCGCTAATGGTGGTTGCTCCTGTGATTCTTACAATAAAGTGGATTATTCATTTCATGACTGTGGTACCTGGACATTTTACTTTGTTTTTTGTCAGATTAATTCAAAATAAATGTTAATATCATCAGCAAAAGCTGTACTCTTTATTGGGACTTTGGAAATATTCATAATATGGTGGTAAGTTCTCTGTGATATTTTAAGCAGCAGAGGTTATATGTATATATTGAACAGGTAAGGTGATAGTGGGCATCCTTGCCTTGTACCGTTCACTATTTGAATAGGCTTTGATTGCTTTTTATGTATAGATAGTGTTGTTGTGACATTTTTGTATAAAGCCCTAACCATGTTTATATAGCCCTCAGGAATACTACATTTCTTGAGTATATTTAATAAAAAATCAAAATTTACTCTATCAAAAGCTTTGGCTGTATCTACTGACAGTGCATAGCTAGGGCATTTATCATTCACTTTTAAACTAATGATTGAATCAATAGTAAGTGTGTTGTCATATATTTGTCTGTTGTTCATAAAGCCTAGTTGCTCAGAAGATATAATGTGAGGTAGAACTTGTTTGATTCTACAAGCTAGTATTGTAGAAAGAATTTTAATATCAATATTTATGAGTGCTATTGGCCTGTAGTTATTTGGGTTTGATGCATCAGATTTGGGTTTTGGTATAAATATAGTTTTTGAGATATTGATATACAGGTCTTTGGTACCATACTTTATTATGTACCTGTATACTTTCAGTAGTATAGGAGCTAACTGTTTCTTGAAAGTCTTGTAAAATTCCACCACGTAATCATCAGGCCCTCTTGATTTATTTGGTTTCAACTTATTTACAGCAGCAGTGATTTCTTCTACACTTAGGGGAGCTTTAAGATTATTTATTTGTGTCTCATTCAGTACTGGAAATGGTAACTCTTCAGTAAATTGATGAAATAATGACTCATTAAACTGGTCTTGGGGCCATATAGTTTTTGGTATATGTCTTCAAAAGCTGCAATGATCTCTTCATCTGTCTCTAAAGGTTTGTTATTATAATTTAGTTGCTTTATTTTGGTAGAAGGATTCTTAATGTTTATGATTCTTGCCAGTGCTTTTGAGGGTGATTGAGCCCATTTGGCATATTTGTGGAGGAGTTTAATTTCATTGATTGAGTACTGTTGTGTTTGAATTTCACATAGTTGTCCTTGTAGTGTAACCATTTGACTTTCAAGTACTGGTGAATAATTTATTTGCAGTTCTGACTCTATATTTTTTAATTTTGATTCTATTAATATGACTTTTTCTCTTTTTCATTTTTTATAGAAAGCAGCTTTTTGAATTAATATACCCCTAATAGTGGCTTTTGTAGCTTGCCATTGAATGTCGTATGGTATATCTACTACTTCTAGGTTGTTATAAGTTTGGGTAAGAATGTCTATGACATTTTGTGAAACATCTTTAAGCTTTAGTAAGTTAGTATTTAATGTCCAGTTCATAACTGTTTGGGGTCCTTGCACTGAGCTCCCCAACTTTAGTGTAATATTTATCTTTGCATGATCCGATATTGTCCTAGGTTCACTATTGTATATGACTGTATTATTTAATAAGATTTCAGATATTAAAAAAATACATCTATCCTAGACCAAGACTTGTGATATGGTGAATAATAAGTGAATTTACTAGTAGTTATACTATTTCTATAGTTTTCAAATGGGTCAGCTAACTTAAAATCTTCCATTATTTCAGCTGTTAGTGTAGTAAGCTGAACCGATTGCTAGTTATTCTTATTTGTCCTATCAAGTTCTGGATTAATTAACATAGTCCAGTCACCTCCTACGATATAGAAGTAATTAGGATAGTTTTCTAAGATTCTGTATATCTTGTATAGATAAGTTATTTGATGCAAACATGGGGCATAAACATTCAGGACTAAGAAAGTTTTTTTTTAAATGGTGGCAGTTCGCAAGTAAAATAACACCAGCTACCATTGGGTCACAGCTACCTTTCCATATATTACCATAAAAAGATTTTTTAACTACTATGGCAACTCCCCTAGAAGCCGTACTGTCACCAGCAGCAACAATATATTTCACCCATTTTTTTTTATCTTTCTCCCATTGCTCTTTCAACATATGTATTTCTTTTATGAAAGTTATCTATGCCTTAGATTTAAAAAGTAAGTACATTAATAAATTATTTTTCTTATCTTGTAAGCCCTTTGCATTCAATGAATCCTCAGAGATCATCTAAAGGGTATAATACACAGATTGCTGGATTTCAGAGTAAGTGGATATAGATAGGGACAAAATAGCATTTCAAAATTATTTGAATTTTTTGTATATATCAGTGGTGTGGATATGTGTGACATCACTCCCTTTCAGAACCCCCCCCCCATGCATACCCATGCTAGCCTACTACCTGAAAGAGAGGTAAAATGAATATTAACAACTATAATACAAAACGTTTCTGTCATTCTAAGTCCCAGCAATAAAACATCACACTTAACAGCATGCCCACACAAATCATGTATAAAAGATATGCATTCTAACCCTTTATTCATTTGAAAATAATTAAGCTGAGCATATTTTAACTGAAATTTATATATCTAGCTTAATAGGCAAATAGCATTCTAATCAAAATATAGTACAAAGCAAACTATTGCATTTTAATTGTGTTCACACATAGAAGAGTAACAACATACACAACTGATTTTACCTTAATATAGTTTTGTCAAACAGTGTTTGCATGTTCCTTGTTATGCTGGTCATACGTACATTCCTTTTATATATATAGCAGTTCTTTTACTTGTCGGGTCTGTGTTTATGCTACAGTTATATCCCTGGGTGTCCATTTATCATGTAAGAATCGAGCATATATACAAAAAAAAAAAAACAGCATTGTGATCATAAAAAGAAAGAAAATATGAAACAGAAAAACAAAGAATCCCTATATATTCTCTGCTGTACAAGATTGGTATGCTTACACTTGATGCATACTTATTTTAAAGCTTAAGAAAGCATATTTTAACACTATGTAAAACAACACAAACCTAACTACAATGGTTTGCTTTTCCTAGTATGGGCTGAGTATTTATTGCAGCTGCAACAGCTACTACAGTTTCTAACCCAGAAGATTTTATTAGTCCAGCTTGTATATATTCAAGAAGAAACAAGTAATAAGAAAAAAAAAAAGCAGCACCTATATATTACCATTTGTATATAATCAATTAAATTGTGGTACTATTTCTAGGCTAGATTTACCTTCCATACACCATATACATGAGAATCTTTACTTTTTGAGTCAGGAAAAAGTAAATCCACAGGTATTCTGTTATGTGAGAGCCTTACTTTCATTTTAATTTGCAAACACTGGTTTTCTGAGATGTTTTGGGCTTGAATGGATACCATAGTTTTTCCTTTGACCTCAGCTGTGCTTAATTTTCCCGATTCATTGCTGCAAAGGATTCTGGGTAATGTAGTTGATTCGCAACAGTGTGGAGATGCTCCCTAAGCTGTAGTTGGAGTGCCCAAATGAAAAACAATGAATCCAAGCAGAAAACAGGTATTTTAGGTATTTTACCTTATCATTGAGGGAATTAGTATGCCAAAAATACACAGAAACATGTAGTCTTTGTATTAGGAGCCTGTTTGTGTAAAAAAAAATGACTTCATGGCAGTTCTTTAAAGGCTTTGAGAAAAGCTGTTTTTGCTTCTTCTTTATTTTTAACTGCATAATTTAAGCCATTGTTTTGAAATTGCAGAGTTGCTGGGTATTTCATTTGGAATCTAATGTTTTTGCTTACTAAGTAAGTGCAGTATGGTGAAAGACCTTGTCTTAACTGTTTTATCTGTAGAGGTAGATCCTGAGCAAAGGTTATCTTGCAGCCATTCCATAGAATATGTTTCCTTTTTTTTGCAGCTTCAATTATTTCTTGAGCATGTGCAGCATTTAGAATTCTTACATATATTTGCCTGGGGGCATCCAGGGTCTCAGATTTTCTCAGAGCACAGTGTATTCTTTCAATAACAATTGTTTGGGATAGTTCTTTGTTTTCAAGAAGGAGACTGAAGATTTCCTTTGCTACATTAGCTAGCTGTGACTGTTCATATTTTTGTGGGATTTCTCTGATCAATACATTATTTCTTCTTGCTCTAGCTTCCAGATCAATCAGTTTTTGTTGTATTTCTTTGACTGAATTTTCAGTGATGGAAGAAGCTTTCTGTATTTCTTCTATCTTTGTCTCATTACTCAGTATTCTAGCCTCATTTTGTCCAGTCTGGTTATTATTTGATCCAAGTTATTGCCAAACGCTGTAAGTTTTGAAGAGAAAGATTTTATTTCTGTTTGCAGAGGCATTAAAGCTGCTTTTAGTTCCTCCATGTCAAAAGATTGATCACTTTTTGGTTTCATTTGGTTCTTTGACACTTCGGCTTAAGATTTGGTAGTTTTCTGCCTCTTAGTAATAACTTCCTTGTCTAGAGAAGCAATTTGAGATAGTCTTGTTTCAGATGTGTGTGTTTCCATTTGGTCCATTTTTCTTTGTTGTGTGAAAGCTTGCTTCTTTTCTTATTTTTTGTAGCTGCTACTTACTGCTTGCAAGCCCAGGCAAGTGTACAGAGGTCATCACCCAAATCCAAGGTATGCATTTCTTATTTTTACATTCACAAGATAAAAATAAGCTTCACTCGGGTAGCGACTTAGGTTTAATTACACAGAAGTTGCTTTTTTGTAGATTTACACTGTAGCAGTAGCCTTAGATGAGGTTAGATTTGAATTTAGTAGTTGGAGCAAGTTGAAGTGTGTGCAGTCTAGCTGGTGGCCATCTTAGAACCGTGACTGTTTTTTTTGAAGAGGTGGAATCCCCAATTCTAAATTACTCTGTCTTGTCTATGAGCCAGCTGGCTATCCACTGGGGGACATAAGGGTTTATACTTAACCTCCTGAGTTTGTCAATAATACCCACATGGGGTATTGTGTCAGATGCCTTGGCCAGATCAAGTTAAGCAATGTGAATGGTTGTGCCCTCATCCATTGCTTTCATGACCATCTTAGAAATGTCCACCATGTTGAATAGGCATGACCTGCCCTTGATGAAACCAAACTGGGCTGGATCCAGTGACTGGAGGTTTCCTATGTCATTCTTGATAATTTGCATGATGATTCTTGGCATATGAGACTAGTGAGATTTGGGTCTGTAGTTTCCAGAGCCTGTAGATGGCCCAGATTCATCCAGAGGAATGAGAGTTGCTGTTCTGCATTTGTGAGGCATGAAGCTTATTTTGAGGCTATGGTTAAATAGTGATTTCAGAGGGCCTGATAGGTTGCATTTCATGCTATTTAGAAAGCACTCTAGGATATTGTCTGGGCCAATCAATGCAGTGTTCTTAGCCATAGAGAGAATTGTGGACTTTTTCCTTAGTTATAGCAGGGGGAATTATATTTGATGCCATCTTTTAAGGGGAGCTTGTGGTGGTGTGGGGGTAAAATAGAGCTGAATTTGTCTGCCAGTAGCATTGCTTCATCTTTTGGCTCAGCATAGGTAGGTCCCTTAACAATGAGCTCTATAAAAAAAGTTGTATTGCCTTTGAAGCTGCTGACATAGCTAAAGAATGAATTCTGACTATCATTGGCCTGGGAGGCTAAATTTACTAAAGATCTGGCTTTGGTAGACATTATTTGTTCTCTGAGTTGTTTGTTTAGTTTGATGAGAGTACTTTATCCTGCTGGG
The DNA here is from genome assembly GCF_019279795.1 of Protopterus annectens. NCBI lineage: Eukaryota > Metazoa > Chordata > Ceratodontiformes > Protopteridae > Protopterus > Protopterus annectens. Next base: position 956,608,537 of record NC_056732.1, read on the forward strand.
TGCTGCACCTCCTAATTTTTGACAGGATTTTCTTTCTTCTTTTATACAGCCTATTGGTGTTGAGGTTCCAGCAGGGTGTCTTGTTTTCAGAGTTAGTTCCATACTTATTCATGGTTGGTATAGCTACCTCTATGCAGTTATGTGTGATGTTTCTGTGAATAGTTACATCAAAGCAGCAGTGTTCTTAGGGTTTAAGAGGTCTTGACATTTTGCTACGTTATCACTTAATAGCAGTTAGTTAGCCTTAGAGAAGTTCCTGAACATTGCAGGGTTAGCCAGGGTTCTGGGTTTTATTTTTACTTCAGAGGAGACCATTTTGAAAGGACAGTATGCTATGGGGTACCAGAATGGGACACATATTCAATGATCACTGTAATGTTTCTATTTATATAGTCTAGGGAGGTATGTATCAGGTCATTTACACCGACATGGATTATGACTGAGTCATACTGTTACCTCTGGCCCAGTGACTTGAGTGTGTGCATAATGTAGCAGATCCTGGCCCTTGATAAGCAATTAACCATGTTATTTTTCTTAGTCAGTCTGGTGAGATGGACATCAGTGTGGCTCACAGTGGAATCTCCAATGACCGTAATGTTGAATTTTGTGGTGGCTTGCCTTATGGGCTTAGAAGTAAAGATGAGGTTTTGTTTTAAAAGAGAGAATTCAGGGCTACTGAAAGCATTTGTTATATGTAATTCATCTAGTAGGTCTTTGGGGTTTAACAAGGTTACATTTAAGTGCCTCAACCTGTCTGGATCTATATGTTTGCTTTGTAATGTGTATGATGGGAGTAGTTGTATGTACTGCTGACAACCTGATTGGAATTAAAAGTGCTTTTGTGTGAGAGCTTTGTCTTCAGTGACATTGTATAAATACACCTCTCATATACTTTATCATGTTGTTTGAGAATTAACTGATTACCAGTTGCCTCAGAATGCCCATATCAACCAAGCTGGTAATGGTGATCACAGGGACATTAATATCTATGGCAACAGGCCCATTTTTATTGATTAGAAGGCTGTGGTGAGAACATAAAGTAAAGTCAGGATTAGCTGGTTTACAACTCTGGGGGCAGTCACTGCAAACTATATGCCCTGTGTACAAAAAGGTACTGGTGAAATTTCAAGGATGCCTTTACAGGAAAAATGTTAACTCATGAGGTCTGCATCTATGCAGGGCAATGCCAAACACCTGAGTGTAAACTACTAAAGTAGATGCTGATGATTTATGGATGAAGTAGTTAGGAGGATAATCTGATGTTTGGTAAGAAAGTAGCTAATCAATCAGTAATTCTTGAAAATAAAAAAGAATTAGCTTTTCAAAAATGATGAATATTGGGACCTCACCTAATTGGCTACTGCCTGGCTATTACTAGTGCTGGTCTCAACACAGCTTCATGCTGTTGAAATACAATCACCCTCTGCTTTTTCTCTCACCAAAAGCAAACCAGAACCACCAATTCCAAGATAAGAACAATCCGCAGGGTCTTTCATGATCAACAGTCTCATCCCAGATGATGCAGCAGTCTGTAAGCTTGTTGTAGCCTTTTCCTGATAGATACCTTGAATATAAATTAGACCAGTCAGGAAGGTCCCACATAGATACTCACAGAGACGGTAAGAAATCAATGCCCTTTGCTTCTAATCTCACGGAGAGCAAAATAGAAGCACAAATTCCACACTGGCAGCTATGAATTATCAGGCTTTCTGGTGATCAGCAGTCTCCAGAAAATAGTGTCCCTTTGCTATTTCTCTCACCAGGAGCAAAGCAGAAGTACTAGTCTCAAGATGACTAATGTGAAGCAGAATGTGAGCTTTCCTATTATTGGTGGTCTAGGACCGGATGTTGCAGATCCTAAAACTAAGATGGGAAAATGGGTTAATATCCTAAAAGTTACACTTTACACAAAAAAATTAAATATGATAGACATGGTAACTCAAACTTTAGCAATCAAAGGGGAGATACACTCATTTTAAAAGAGATAGTGGTGGGTATTCTGTCTCTAAGGATTATAGTGGGAGTGCCAATAAATTTAAACAGCTGAAGGGGATTGACTTCATAAAAATGATAATTTTGTGCTTACTGACAATAGTCAATAAAGGGGAGAGGGAAGGAAACATGACCAAATTAACATGCGGGGCAACTAGATGGACATTTAAGTTTAAAAGCACAACAGCTGCATGGTGGGAAAGTGGAGAAAATGTAAAGTCTTTGTGACTCACAAGAAACACATCTCTGGTCTCTTTCCCAGTTTAATGAGGCAATAGAAAGCAGAATACAATTAAAATGCAATGCAATGAAAATACACCACAATATACAAAATATAAGAAGGCAGTGAAGCAAACAAATTGCAAGAAACCAATATAACAAGAACAAACTAAACCTTTTCCTCACAGCAGTCTATGGCAGAGTTTGAGTGAGCTTTTCCAGTAAGGCCTTGAAATGTTTTATTTTCCTCTTTAAATACAAGGTTTAATCCCTAACTCCTCCCTTAATTACAGATAATTAACAATACTTGGCCTGTTCTAATTCCTCATTATTGTAAAGGAAACTCCAACTAAAGTCCAGTGGATGTAGTAGTAGAATAAAACCACCAAAAAAACACCAAGCAGGCAGAATAAGCATCAATAGAAAGCAAATGCCACACTTTTAGCAAAAAACTGCTTTAATGTTGCTTTCGTCAAAGAGACTTCACATCAGAATAAATTTCCACAAAAACATCACCTTATATACACTCAAAAACCAATAATGTAATAATCCAGTTAAAACATCAATTAAACCTTGTTTAACATATTAAAGAGACAGACCAAAATACAAATAATGAAATAACCAATTAAAACCAAAATACAACTATACATGAAATAAATATTCCCCGGGATTCAGGAAGCTTGCGCCATGCACCGGAGTAGCGTTGGCAATCTAGCGCCAAATATGGCCATCGAGTGATTCAGGTAAGAGCTGTTTCCACGTGCACTACCAGAGTACACCAGAGCTGTGCAGCTCCCGGCGCATGTATGCTAATTACCCCATGCACAGCAGTGTAGCATGCAAATGAAGGTATATAGCGATTCATGAAGTTGTGCAGGCATAGCGTAAGCATGTAGAAATGTAAACCAAAAAAAAAAAAAACAGTTTACATTTTGTCAAACATAAAATCGGAGCCATGAAAGTGGACCAAACTTATGTATTATAACGTTAATATATGCCAATGGCTAAATATATAGCCAATGGCATGACACATCATGCACACCATATAAAAAATAACATTTAATGTCATGGCCACAACAACGCAAAGTAAAACCGCAGTGCATCGGTGCGCAAACAGGATCACAAGGAAAATATATTTAGATGTCATAAAACTGTAATGTTAATGCAATTCGTGATATCTACATAATAGTCAATGGCACGCATGCTACACCACAACCATGGCGCAAGGGTTGCTAAGGGTCTGTGACAGTGTTCCGTGCGGTAACTAGGAATTAGCAGTCAATGCCATGCAAATAAGTCAAGTAATACTGAATCGCAAATGCCTTGCTGGTGTAAGGATGTACCACATGGCATAGTTTTACAACACCGAAGAGTGGCCTGGAGGTAAACGCGCCACAGTAGCTGTGAGTACATTGGATCATTGCTAATCCATGTTGCGTGTTGCTAAGCAAAGCCGCAGGATAGGGATGTGAAAGCAGCCATAGCTTTGCTTAGCTGAGAGCACACAAGGTAACTGAAAGTTCATGTGAACATGGATGAAAACGCGCACGAAACCCGGTAAACGGCTGTGTGCGGTGCGCACCACAGCTGAAACAGGAAGGATGCGGGAAGACAATAAGGAAATGCTGCAGCATGGTAATTGGAGTACAAATGAGTAATTAACACCTAGAAACTCACAGTGGGCCATAGACAACAACTAACAAGGCTGCTAGCAGCTACCTGCAGAACAGGAAAGGGGAGGCGCCGTACAGCAAAGAAAAAAGAACTGTCATAGCAGGACAAAGCAAACTTGCAGTAGATCAGCTACATAATACATTTCCCAACACAATCCTGGGTTGTGGAAGCACAAAACAAGAAAGGCGGCAGCTGGATACATGCCTGACAATGGGAGGGGAATCAGTTTGAAAATAGAAGTAAAGGGCAATAGATGAATCACGACAGACAAGCGTAAGTCAACACCAAAGGCCCCACAATAGCAGTACCTGCTGTAAAACCAATAATTAAGATACCCTGCAGCTGGAATAGCACAAACACACCCAATTACACCAGCATGATCCATTGCACAATAGTATAAGGTGTGAAAGCCCCTCACACACACTTGTGTATTCCCAGACACTCTGTACCATTGGTGTATACAGACAGGGAACTTTTAATATGTATATGTTAGGGGCTGCTATAGCTTTGATTCACCAGCATGTGTTGGAGACTGACGGTGGTGTGGAGGATGATGCTGACAACCATCTCAGGCACCGGAGGAGGAGATGAGTGTTCAGACCCAGGATAACCTACCAGGGTCTACATGATCTGGAGATAGTAGAGTGTTACAGGGTGGACAGGGACATCATACAGCAACTTGTTGAGCTGTGCCAGCCATGCCTCAGAGCCAGAAGTAATAGAGGGGAACCCATCACAGTGTACACAAAGGTATGTGTAAGCTTCAGAATACTAGCCACAGGTACTTTCCAAAGGCCAACTGGGTATATCATGGGGATCTCACAGGCATCAGCATCCAGGCTATTCCACCAGTTCCTGGATGCCATGTTACCACATGCTAATGAGCACATATGCTTCCCCCGAACGCAGGAGGAGTTGGCCAGCAATATGCATTTCTTCCACTGTATGGCAGACTACCCGGAGGTACTGGGTGCAATAGACTGCACGCACATACACATCAATTCACCACCTGGTGAGTAGGGTAGGTGCTACATAAACAGCAAAGGATTCCACTCCATCAACTGCCAGGTCGTGTGCAATGCCCAGGACATTATCATGGATGTGTGTGCTGGCAGCCCTGCATGCTATCATGACTCCCACATCTGGCATGCCTCACAGCTGTATCAGGTATTTGCCAGGGGGGACATCTCATATGGCCACCTGGTGGGGGATGCTGGCAATGCACTGGAATCATGGATGATGACTCCCATCAGAAATGCACACACAGCCATGCAAGAACACCATAATGAGGCACACATAGAAACCAGAATTATTATAGAGTGCGTGTTTGGGATGCTGAAATCACGGTTCCATTGCTTGGACATATCTGGTGGAGCCTTGCAGTACTCTCCAGGAATGTGTGCCCACATTTTCGTAGTATGTGCCATGCTACGCAATATGATCCTGCAGAAACAGCTGCAGCAGGTGCAGAATGGCGAAGGCCCTCACAGCCCACCACCATTGCCAAAGGACCCAGAGGCACAGGGGGACTTAGACCATGAACATCCTGTGCTAGCCCCAGTAGGCAGACAGAGGTGTGCCCAGTATGCCCATGTCTTGGCAAAGATGGAACATATAGCACACACACTGACAGTGTAGGCACTCATGGACTGACACCCTTCTCCACCTGCACACACAGCAAACATGGATGGCACACACACACGACCACCTGTAAGTTGTCATGTATAGGTGGTCTACTGTGTGCATCCTACATAGGTAGCCCTCAACTATTGTACACACAACCGCCATTGGCACAAGGTAAGTCAATACCTAAACAGTAAATTAAGCTATCAGCATGTGTCCATACTGTATGTACAGGTTCATAGATACATAGGTAGATACATGCCCAACCACCAAGGCCACTCATAAGCATAGGCAAAACGTGTCTGCTGTGGCCACCCCATCAATCAACTAACTGTCCCTCTGTGGAGCAGAGCCACTTGTGGGATCCCTGGGGTGTAGCTAATGTTCACCACCCACACTGCAAGGATTCCCTGGAGTGTCAGTGAGGGGTTTTGTATAATGTAATCAGGGATGTAGCTCCAAATAATGGGGAGTATCCCTGAGCAGAATCTTCACAGATGTGTACATGTTACATAGTATAACTTAAATACAGCTTGCATATATAGATAGTTCTCCACAGAATAATAAACATGTGGAACACACAGCCACTGAAATGTGCGTTAATCACCCTTGCACTACCAATGCCTGCTCTGAGAGGTAAGATATCACTGCCAGGATTAGAACATGCAACCATGTACACATTCATCACAATAACATACCACTAAGCTACCTGAGATGTACCAATGGCAGGCGTTTATACTGACAGGATAAAACACAAAAGGTAGGAATGTGTTGAAATGGGACAAACCGGCATGTACCCAATGAAAGGTGTATGTTTTATTTTTATATACATATATATATAAAAAAAAAATATATATATATATATATATATATATATATATATATATATATATATATATATATATATATATATATATACACATCATCATATATAGAGAGAGAGATGGAGAGAGAGAGAGATATGTCGATATATTTGGATATACATATATATGTAGATATATATAGATAGGTTAGCAACATCTACATAACCATGGAGGTACATATAAATGGGATACCTACCACATACCGACTGCTTTACATACCGACGCGCGTAGTAGGGGGTGGTGTGGGGGGTGCAGACATCTAGATGGGGGGTGTAGACGGGCTTGGCCACCTGCTCCTATGTTGTGTAGGATGGTTTGTTTGGATGTGTTGGGTAGCAGTGTGTCTGTGTGTGCATGTGTGTGTTCTATGTTCATGTTACGTTCGCGAGTTACTGTCAATGTCGGTAATGTGGGGTATGGGAGTCTGGTCCTGGTACTGTCTACGTTGGAACACTGTGGTTTCAGGATTCCATAAGTCTCCTGTATACAGCGGTTGAAGTGTTCATATATGTGTATAACAGAGACCATAGCAATCACACATTCTGCCACTACCAACCTTTGTGAACAAAGGATATGGAGAGTATATGCCTATACACTCTTACAAATATGTGCTTTGCAAATGAGCCAATGATAGTGTTACCACCTGTCCCACTTTGCGAGGGACACTCCCTCTTTGGGTGGTTGTGTCCTGACCAAATATATTAAATGTGGCAAATGTCCTGGGATTGTAGGACATAATTATGTCCCATATGTACTGTAATAGTTGCATACAATAGTTATTTCTGTATCTAAAATACCTACATGTTACAGGAAACAGGATAAGCAACTAAACTGCTACAAGTATAAGCTTATAATTAGGAAAAAGGAAAGTTCTATCCCTTGTACTGACTGTGGGTTTGTGTTGGCCTGTAAATCAAATATGTGTCCCAAAAAGGTCCCACTATGGCCATATGAAAAGGTGGCAACCCTAGCCAAAAGAGGGTCAGTCACCAACACAACTACGATGACTGTAAATCCCTATGACAGAAATACACAGCTATCATGTAGCAACATGTTATTACATTCAGATGTATTACTGAAGGGATTCAAGGACTACCATCACCTGCATGCTATACAGGAACCACATAACAGTGCCTTAATGAATCAGCCTGCAATTACCATTGTATTAGTCCACAAAAGGATAGATGTTCAAATAGGGAAGGAACCCTCACGCACATAGCGATTATCTATAAAAGCAGTTCCTACACATCTGCATCTGCTAAGCACACACACCACATCACCCCCACACTCAAACATATTATAATACAAACTGTAATAACATCACAAATCATTCACACACTGTAGGACATCTGCAGAAGCCTTAACATACCTTGTCAGAGACACGCTAACATGGCCCTATGTAAAATAGCTGCTGTTATACAATGGAACAGCTGCTGATGTAATAGGGTTTGTTTGCACTAATCCCGTTTCAGAGGGTTGTGCATACACCGGGATGTCTTAGCAATTAGTGAGTAACAGCACAGTATGCTACACTTGTACACCAAATCAAGGATGTCTGGTGAGCACACTGTACACCACATAACAGTTCATGCATAGCCATATGGCCTTGAGCTGGCCAAACATCCTTGCCAGACTTAAACATCTGCAGAAGTATCAGGTACAAACAAACCCTGCATAACTAGCACTGTTCCGAAATATAACAGCTGTACTCACATGTAGAACTAAATCGTTTAGCCATTACACACAGTCCACGGGAGTCATGAAGCTAATATATCTCTGTGTGTCTCCATATAGTTGTTGAAAGATATCGCAATAACACATCTAGACCATCTCCCTCGAAAGTAAGGAAAACGGACAACGCCCAAAAGGAGTACTCACTTATACACCACTGTTGCCATAGTATCGGCTAATGGAGTAGCTGCACAGCTGATGTGCATCCAATTAACTACTTTGGAACAGCAATTGGTGAACAGGATACCACATGTTACTGATATGTAACTAGAAAAGGATGTGTTATCACACATTCAAACCATCCGTATATACCAGCAGAACGTTTCACAGAACATTGAAACACAAACTGAAAAGGATTGAATCAACAGCTAACGACACCTCGGGTTACTAATAAGGTATGTAGAACAGTCAGTATGTTTGTGTATGTAGTACTTTTCTGTAGTATTTAAAGTGCATGCAATCCATATAGTGGAAACAGTTATCTTGTAGTGATGTATTGTTGAGCATAGTAACGCTTGTAGTATTTGTGTGTACTGCTGTAGGTCACAAGGCAAACACCGCATACACCACAAGGGATGCTATATAAGGGCTTTGAACAGAAATACTCCTCACCAGCCAATGTCAGTGGCAGGGCTGGTCCAACACGTATGTGCTATAACAGGGGATAGTATATGTTGATATATTGTAACTGTAGCCATATGTATGGGTGTATTCAGAGAGTAACATGTGGAAGGTTGGGCCACTGTGCAAGTATGATTTGCATTGTGGGATATTGTGCCAATAACTGTGTAATGTACAGTATTGTAGGCAGATATGTATTACAAGTTACATAGCATTACTGTAATGTTAGCAAACATTAGTTATGTCAATTGGCATTTACAATACACAATAACAGGATACATATATCTTTTTGTGAGCCGACAGTTTATCAGCATGATAGCAAAGTAAAATGGAAGAGCTATTTAACTATCCATGAACATAAGACATGTAATATGTGCAAAGGTAGGTACTAGGCTGTCTTACCAAGGGTATCTGTAAGCCTAGGTAGCGTGTGTTGGCTTTCGTCACCCCCATAGGTTGGTTCCCTGTGCCTCTGAATGGCAGAGCCGATAGTTCCCTGTGCCTCTGTCCAGCAGAGCCACTGCAGTGATCCCCGGGGTACATGTCTGTCTCCCATCCACATGTCAAGGTTTCCCTTGAAGAGTGCTCGTGAGGGGCCCTGCCTGATGTACATTGGAATCTTGTTCCAAAGCATAGGGAGGGTCCAGGTCAGGAATCTATCCATCCAGCACATCCAACTCATTGTTGTGGTTAGGTGTATATCCCTACAGCATGTGGCTCTCAGGGGCATCTGTTTAGGTGGAGCATATCCAGCAATACAGGGTTGGACATGGGCCTTGTATGTCAAGCAGAGATCACCTGTGAGTATGCAGTATGCAACTGAGTACAGCTGGAGTTTCGTAGGTTGGGCTGCATAGGTCATCTGTTTGAGGTCAGTAATCCTCTTGGTGTGGTACTGGTGTGGTCTTCCAAGCTGTTGCAGTTGTCTTGTAAGGTATAGCCCAAATGGGGCACTGTATCCTTTAATGGGTCTAATATGACATGTGTAGAGTCACAATGGCCCCTCTGATCTGCATGCAAACCCATTAGAGATTAGGGGGGCCATGTAGAAGGATATTCTAACCACCTTGTCATTATGGGTATCGAAGGAGAGATTGCTATCTACTGGTGTTCCCGGATCCCGTATTACCTTTTCTGTATGTAGGGGACTAGCACCTATGTGGTAGTCTGCTGGTAATTAGTTATATCCAAAGGGGATAACTATGCACTTTTAGGCATTCAGCTTGACACCATGATATTAACACCAGGTATCTGTCTCAGTGCGACCCTTCCAGAGGGTGTCTGTAACAGCTGGAGAAACAATTATGTCCCCTAGTTTGCAGTTGTCTGCACACATTTTCAGCCAACGCCCTCATGTGCTTGTCTGTACATCAGAGAAGTATATACCGAACATGAAGGGTCCTAGGACTGAGCCCTGGGGGATGCCAGTTGTAACTGGTATACAGTTGGACCTAGGGTATGCAGCTCCCACTGTGTGGGTTCTGTCCATGAGACACTTTGCAAACCATCACATGACATAGGGGTTAATGTTCAGGCAGATGGGTATGTTGATAATACCAGAAGGAGAAATGGTGTTGAAAGCCTATGAGAGATCTAAGTAGGCTGTGTGGACCTCCCTACCCGCATCTAATGCCTCTGTAACTGTCTCTAAGAAGTCCACCAGATTTAGAAGCATGGTCCAGCCTTAACAATGCCAAACAGGGAGGAGTCAAAGGTTTGGAGGTACTCAATGTCTCTGTCACAGTGATCCATGATGTGCACCATAGCCTTGCAGACCAGGCTAGTCAGGCCTATAGGGAAATAGGTCCCATGGTCCATTGTGGTGCCACCTTTGTGGAGTGGGATAACTGTTGCTGTGTGCCATTCAGGGGGCACTATGCCCAATGTGAGGCTATTATTGAACATGGTGCATAGGTGGGGAGACAGCACAATCTGAAGTTTGTGTAAAATGCAGCCTGGGATGTTGTCCAGTCCCATGGATGCTGTGATATTGCCTTTAGAGTGTGCAGCTTTGAGAGGGATCTTCCAGGATGTTGTCAATATCAATGGTTTCTGTAATGTCCGTGCCTTTGTACTGTAACTCGGAGCATATCTGGTTGTTGACATCTAGATATGTGACATAGCTATAGAATGCTTTGTGGTTGTTGTTGGTATTAGTTGTATTATAGTTTTCATAGCTAGCTTTTGAGGATCTTATAAGGGATCTCACCTTCTTACTGAGGCTGGCCAGGGATCTCCTCCACGCATGGTATTGTACTCTCATTTCCAACAGTGTCTTCCTCCTGTAGTACAATATGTTTATGGCAGGGGACCACCAGATTGGTTTAGTTAATTAGGGGTATAGCATCCTGGTTCTTTTTGGGATAACACAAGCCATGCACTCCTGTAAGTGCTTATAGAGTGCATTTGTGTAGGATTCAGCAGTTGTAACAGTACTGTCCATCTGCATGGGTGTCATGATGTCCACCACGTCTGTGTTAAGAAGCATGTAGTTGGCCTTGTAGACATATTATACTGTGGTTCCCTTAATGGGGGTAGGTGCGGGATGTGGATATCAATGGTGTTCAGCACATGGTCTGATCGGACCAACGAGGAGTTGGCCTCACTTGTGAAGCAGCAGTCACTCATGTTGGTAATGACTAGGTCTAGGATATTGTTGCCCCTGGTGGGTGTGTGGATATGTTGAGTCAGGGCATTGGTGTTTATGAATTCCAGAAACCATTGAGCTAATGTGTTGGTATATGAGTAGTTTTCCCAGTTAATGGTGGGGTAGATTCAGTGAGACTTATATGATGAGTGTGGTGTTGTGTGAATGTGTACCTTCTCCACATGGCAGTCAGGGTCAGGCTTGGTTGTAGAAACCTTTACCTCCAGTTTGGCTAGATGAGTGCATCTCTCACAGGTTGTAGTGTTGGGTGGTAGGCGGAGAGGCTTGTCTGTGTACAAGAAGCAATGTGTACATTGCCTCAAGATGTCCAGATTCATCAGATAGACAGGTGAGAATACTGGCAGTTGACTCTTGGACATGCCTGAATATAGAACTACATTCACCTAGATAAGTGAGGAAAGTGAGTACAAGAGCTACATTACTCTATGCAAGTGAGAAAAGTATCTACAAAACATGTTTACCCTTAACTGTAGGTAATGAGGAAGATTGAGTGCTATAGCAATTATTAGCTTATGTAGTGTTTACAAGTTATGAACAAGTGCTTAGCATGAATAAGCAATCCACATATGGTCTTGGATAATATAAACACACGGCCCCCTCCCCCCCAACAGGTACACAAGCATATATCCATGTACACCACAGGGCCCTTTTAGCCACAACTATGCAGGTACAATCTGCACTCAGTCTGTATGGGACCTGCCCACATCACAGGTTGTATCATACACATATGGCAAAACAAGATGCTCTCCACGTACACATCATGTAAAACATAGCTCCATGTCAGGTTGCGTACACACTGAATGGTGCACACCAACTGGTATCACAACCCACAAAGGGGGAGACACCACTGATAATGGGAAGTACTTTACTACTATCCTGCTGAGTCTGGTCTGGAAGGCCATGAACCTTGATCACTTAAGTGATGTCAGCAGTACAGATGTAAATGACAGTATGGTTGATGTCACACTGCATATCATAACCTTGCCAGGTAATAGGACATCATCACCCATACTGTGTACCACCTACACTCGGTATACTAGAAGTACATTCCTATGTCACAGGAGTGTTTTGCAACAGGACTGCTGGCAGAACCAACACTAGAGAAGGTGTCTGTATAATACGTGATCATCACACCAGTGGCAGCTACAGTATGTCAGGGTTAATGAATTTTATTCCCCCTCATTGTAGTCCATACCTCACAGACAAACAGAAGGCATCTGCCTATTGAAGCATGTGAATGACTATGACCTAGGAGCAATAGCTGACTTGCATTGTCACCCCTATGTTAATAACCCTGTACCCATGAACTACAACCTAGGCAGCGGTCAACATAATGGACACTTGTGTGTGAGGGATGCAGCTGGGCAGTTGTCTTTCCTGTGATAGCTATGTCACCACACCTGTCAGGTAGTCATATGTGGCAACCCTAATAATGATAGGGTGCCATTCATGAATATAGAGATAATTGTCCAGCCATACAGAATACTCAAGTGACCCATATCAGATCACATATTTCGTTTAAGGGGTATTGGCCATGTGCAGATGGCCTACACCAGCCTTCCCATTCCCCATCTCCACTATGTAGCATGATGCATACCCTGAATAAATCCATGTCCAACCCAGTGATGTTGGACATGCTACAAGTACTCATCCTTATCTTGAACACATACTTCATGGACATCCACCTAGCACATGCTGGACAGATCCTTGTCCCATACACTTGACATAGTCCTGCCACACTATGCATTTCTGTCCATCAAAGCTGCACATTGTTCCCCTCTCAGACATGGTGTGATGACCACATGGTAATGCATGGTATATGTATAATTAACCCTGTGGATCAGTAATGTGGCACTGCTACACCTGGCCCCACAGACCCACTTGTCAGCTACTGCCAGGTAACCTTTCATCTTAGATTAATACATGGCCCATGGCATATAGCCCACTAGTTGACTTTGACTGTACATGCTAAAGTTGATATCCATGCCTGCAGATACCATCTGGCTAGCCAGTGTCTCATGTGTATCACATGTGCAACACGGGTGATACATGGTAGGATATTGAATCATTGTACAGTGCCATGTAGATGTATATGGCAGAACACATACATGTAAAACCTTATATGATCATGTCTGCAGGGTCACAGGGCATGTCTGTTAAGGCAGTGTAAGCCCTTATATGTGACATATACACTGCATCAAGGTCTACTACATTAATGTGGACACATCCAGCCATGTGCTGATAGGTAGGAACACCAGTACAGGCAAACAGACATACCCACATCAAGACAGCAACCACATGGAGTATGAGCAATGTAATCAGGTGACACACAGACATATATGGTGATAATATCCACTCAACATTGAGTGTCACATGTGTGCGACACAAACACATCAGTGTCATGTAGGTTTGCAAATACAACTATTTAAACTGAATTAATGCGATACACATATATGTTCAGCTGTAGCTCTGTATGTCTCTGTCAGTTACTGTGACCTGTCTCCATAATTATGTCTTCCAGGTATGCCATGTGCAAGGCTTCCCCCTTTTACACGCTTGGAGGATGAGGCCCTCATCCCATACCTACTTGACAATCATGATATCCTGTTCAGCTATGTGCCACAGGATGCACAGCAGCGGGATAACCTGTAGATAGAACTTCGCAGGAGGGTTAATGATGTGGGTGGCCACAACTGCACATACCAGCAGGTGCACAGACACTGTACGGACCTCATTAGATGAACGAAACAGAGTGTAAATGCAATCGCCAGGGAACAAGGTGCAACAGGTTGTGGACCACCAACCCAACCCCCACTCACACATACCAAGGAGCTACTGGCCAACCTGGGGACACCACATCCACAAGCCTTAGCCGATATTGTGGAGGTGGGTGTCTCTCAACCACTGAGCCTGGAGTTGCCTGGTAAGTCAGTACTGTACCTATAACAACAATATTTCATATAGCTGCATGTGTCACTGTGCAATATGTAATGTAACATCATATGCAAGGCATGTATACACACATGCCGCATACTGTAGTATGCTACTCTGTGTATGCACACATGTGCATACACCATAGTATAGTCTAATGTACTGGTGTATGTGTTATGCACATTGCACCTTGTAGCCTTTATACAGGATTATGCTCATACTGCTGTGTTACTCCTATTTAGGTACCTCTGGTGTTCTGCTTCGACAGCAGCCCGTTGCAGGTGAGAGTGTTATTATTTATCAGGAACCATAATGCACATATCTGTCTGCCATGTGGCCATTTACAACATGTACACATAATGTATGGTCCTGTCACAATATACAGGTCGGACCTGCAATGCATCACAATGACTACCCATGTGCAACACTTGCAAACTATGTGAATCATCTCACCGACATGAATCCTCACAAACTTTATTGCCAGATCTGTTGACAGCTGTGCATACAATAGGGGAGGTGCTGTTAACTTTAGGGACGTACTACAGATCTGATCTACACATGTGGTGAATACAAACAGTACTACACAGTGGGCTGGAGTATGGCCAGCACACAGGTTTCACTGGTGTGGATCATAGACCTGATATGAATGTCACACAATGTGATGTGCTATCTTGACATGTCCATGACATCTATTTGCCTGGCTGGTACACTGCCTACCTAACCTGAAAACATATCCCACATACCACCATTTATCTGCATAACCCTGTTGTCAGTGGAGCATATATGTCATATGGGACAAGACATACATGTGAAATAGATGCCCATCACAATAATTTGGACAACACATGTACACACATGGCCATGGAGAATGGCCAGAGACATGGAACAACACACACAGTAGATGTGTTGTGCTTGTGTGTACACCCTGTCGTACAATGGCTACACATGGTTCAACCATGACCTTTGTATAATGGTCATAATGTAGATGTGGAACACTAGACATCCTACAGGCCTGTGCACATCTTGTGTATGCGTAATATCAATCCACCACATAAGATGTGTTGAACATCTTGAGGGTGTTGCAACATGACAGCAGTGACCTGTACAGTATCCACATCAGGCCACAGATACAGTACATTCCCATTGCTTGTGTTGGACATAAATTCCATACTAGCTCCGTGTATGTGTGTGTGTGTGTGTGTGTGTGTGTGTGTGTGTGTGTGTGTGTGTGTGTGTGTGTGTGTGTGTCGTACACAGATGTCATGTGGGACATGGTGTACCAACGTGTTCACCATGTCTGACCATAGTTGCCAGCCAGGCTGCAGCAATATAGTTGCAGATGTGCAGGGGTGTCATCCGTATACCCATCAGTGACCTGTGTCACAACTTACACATTATGGTTTAGTGTGTATACACCTCAGTGACTTGGGTCACATTCCACAGTATATATGTATTGTATATAAACACAGTCATGACTATGAACCCTGTCTGTAACTCACACTGTATATCACTAGAGACGCCTCATGATTCCCGGCAATGGCCATGCACATCAGCTAAATTTGCAGTATGTCTGTAAGGTGGACAGACAACACTGAATTGGTACACCATTGCCCCACTCTATATTTGACAGGACACCATTGTGTTAAACATGTATGCATGTCATTGCACACATCAGCAGATCACATGTCATACTACATGTGATTATCAAGGTCATATGCCACACATCAGGCAGGTGTACTCTTAACCTGTGCTGGTCCACATGGTGTAACACAGGGATATATGCTAACCACTACTATGACTGTGTAATTTGCATGCCGTCTGTTATGACACATGCATGCTGTTGTGTGCAACTTCCACTATTATTGTCTGCGCTGCATGCCGTCTGCCATATCACATGCATGTTGCATGCCTTCTGTCATATCACATGCATGTGTGTGTGTCTGCTGTATAGATTGTAATGTACAGTTCTTGTCTGCCCTCACAGGTGATGTAGGTGCATTGCCCTCCTGCGATACATCTGATGTTAATGTCCCCAAAGACTCTAGCAGTGATGATGAATGTATTATTGGGACACAGGTAGAGTTGTCAGGGGCTGAAACTGTGCCATTGGTTGCCATTCCATCTATATCCACCTCATCCCCATACACACAGTTCTCATACCTGCACATACCCCATCAGCAGTGGCCATAGAGGAAGGACAGTTGGCATGTGGTAGCTTGGAACAGGAAAGTGTGGGGGCTACAGAAGATGTGCCTGCACACCATGGTGTCAGCCAAACTACTGGTGGTGCCCCACACAGGCACATGGCCAGTGCTGCTTGTAGGAGGACCTCTGGCCAACATGCTCCTGCACGACAGAGCATAGCAGCTGGTGTCACCAGACCCATGTTTCAGGCTGTAATGGAGGCACAGGCACATGCTGAATGGTGCAACACAGAAGATCAGATGCTATAGAGGGCTGCTGTCTGTTCTTTAAACAACAGCATCCAGGCAATGGTAAATGCTCAACAGCAAATTGCTGATCCAGTTGGGTGACATGGTTGGAATCCATAACTGTGGCATGACAATTCGCGAGCGTGAGCTGCCTCTGTTGGAATATATGGTAGGATCGAGGTGTTGGGCATGTGGACGTAGGCCTGCTACATCACCTGTGTCAGGTCTACGTGTATGAGCTACCTCACATGCCCGCTCCCATAGTGGTGGTAGCAGCAGCAGTGCATCTGGTGCTGTGCTGTCCACACCAAGACACAGCAGGCCACGTGCGTGTGGCCTGGGATGGTCAAAACAGGGACACGGTTCCAGTGGACAAGTGACATCAGACAGTACCCAATCTGTACCTTGTCTGGTAGTTCCTGTGCAACCCCTGGCAGGTACAGGTCACATGTCCGTGGCCGGACATCGTGAACTGTAAAACCTCACTGTACAGTCTGCAGCTTGTCAATAATACCCCTGTGTAGGCCAGACACATGGGAGAACTGTGTACATACATACACGCACACACTGGACACATATGTGGGGCACCGCAACACAGACATGCATAACATCCACACACGCCCAGTTAGATCAAAGGCCCAAACCCACACACATGATGTCATCCAATGGTGCAGCCTAGGCTTCTGGCAAACATTAACACTCTGTGCATATTATGATGCCTCTGCCGCATCCTTCACATCCACACCATCGATGCAGGGACATGCTCGTATCGTCTGATGCACAGGGTGAACAGACTAGCATGATACGTGTAGTTTAAAAATGTTGAGGACTGTTGACAGGCAGCAGATATACCATGTAGTATAGGTGTGCAATACTGTTAACAGTATGTGTCTTGTGTAACAACATTGTAGCCTAGGCCTCCAGAAAACATTAACATCCTGTGCATATGATGATGCCTGTGCTGCATCCCTGACATCCACACCATCAGTGCAGGGATGTGCTCATATGGTCTGATGCACAGGGTGGACAGACTAGGATGATATGTGTAGTTTACAAATGTTGAGGACTGTTGACAGGCAGCAGATATACCATGTAGTACAGGTGTACAATACTGTTAACAGTATGTGTCTTGTGTAACAACAGTAAATGCATATTGGTCATGATGTTCTGCTATCCTTTTTCAGGTATAATTGCAGTGGTGGTGGATGTCAGTGTTTGCAGTTAAGTGTCCCCTATGTTTATGTGGATTACTCACAGGTATGTATGAATATGCCAGCATGCACCATGTAGCTGCCACATACCAGTGAGAATGTCACATGTTACAAACACGTCTACCATTCCAAGAGCATGATAGCTGTGTATTAAGCTACTGTGGCCACAGACGTGACATCCATAAAGGGTGATATCACAGGTACAGTTACATGGAATGGTGAGGTAAGAGAGTGGTCTAGCAGATTACAAGGGTAGAGGCCAGTGGGAAGTGTGATGCCTCAATGGGAATCAGTAATACACGTTCCCATGACAGAATGCCAACACACAACTGCACCCACACACTCAGGTATTGACACACATGTATTCAGTGACACTGTAACACACTCACTCATGGCTTCACCAGCACAGTAGCACATACTCGCACACAGTTGCTACTGGTGGGATGAGGACTCCTGCCTATGTGCAAATCATCATTACAGTACTGTGCACCTACATGACATGCCACAGAGAATACACATGTACAAGTAGTCAGTACGGCCTAAGATCGGGGACATGAACAGTGATAGTAGAATGCATCTCCTGGATGGTGGGAGGGGCCTTATCAGTTCAGTATGGTAACATACATCCTCACCCCAGGGACCAGTCAGCCCTGCATACACACACTTTGGCATTCAGTAATTAATACATCTATGTCATGCACATACAGATACCTCACATGTGTGAGATACACGCCCCTGCCTATGTCCTGCTTTCTACATTGCAGTCTGTACAGATGTGTGCACTAGTGTACAGGAGAGTGAGTAACAATTGAGATGTATTCCCCACAATACATGACAAATATGGACACACACTCAACCACACATGCCAGTACTGTGAACTTAGACCTGCCTAGCTCATGTTATGTATGTCAGATGTACAGCAGTATTGCACGTATTACAAACTGCACTGATGCTTCCTGTGCCAACAGTGCTGATATATGCACTAGGGACATCATATCTATTAACAGGTGTCAAGTGATTTACCTTCGCTGTCACCCTGACCGCTGTCTAAGTTGTGTGTTATGTCCTTCAGTTAATGAAACCATTGCTTACCAGTGAAACAGGGTATTGTAGGACCACTTGGAGCGGTCCGTACCTGTGTTATGGCCCACATGTCTGGTTCTGAGGTATATGGTGGTAGTGCTAGGTTCTAAAGTATATGGTGGTAGTGCTATTGTGCACTACAGAGAAATCAGTCAGGTGCTCCTCACTGCTCAGATGTCAGTACTCTCCATTGTTGGATCTACAGTGACCAGCTGTGAATATGGACGCTACACATCTAGCATTGGTTAGCATAAGAAAACAATGCAGTTGTCCTGTAAGTGTATGGGAGTTAACCTGTGTTTAGGACATTTGCCTTGGAATGGCACTATGTGGCAGATACGACTTGGATAATATCCACACTCCCTTGTATCATGGATGCATGTGATATGTGACAAAGGCCTGCCTGCTGTCAGCCATGTCATCCCAGAATGACAGCTGACATTGTGTAAAAGACCAGTGTCAAATATATGTAGAGCAGCGTTCCCACTAACAATGACAACTACTAACACCAGAGCCCATTACAATGTGTTCTTTATGTCTACCTGTAATAGCATGGCCACTGTGGCCCTTCGTGTTTAGCATCAGAGTGCATCCCAGTCAGCCCTGTGCTACTAGGAGTATGAGCATGCCCAGTATATCCTTATGTAGATGGACACAAAGTAGTGCATTCCTACCAGCCCTGTGCTGCTAATTGTGTGAGCATGCCCAATATATCCTTGTGTAGATGGACATATAGTGCATTCCGAACAGCCATGTGCTACTAAGTGTGTGAGCATGCCCAGTGACACCTTGTGTCGGTTATGTGCCTCTGTCTATGAGCATGGCCATTGTAACCCTGTATAGTGGTAGTAGTCATCCATTCCACAGATGGCCATAGTCCAGGTCAGGATGGATTCCTAAACACACAGGTTCACAGGTATGCACATCTTAACTGCCAGCATCCCTGTTGATGTCCGCATTCCCAGATGGTCATAATGACAGCCTTGACATGTGTAGTCCGTATGTTGTGATTTGTAAGTATGTAGTATTGTAATAGTAATCTGTAAATAGGCAGGTGTTCCATACCCGCCACTGGTGTGTGTGTGTGTGTGTGTGTGTGTGTGTGTGTGTGTGTGTGTGTGTGTGTGTGTGTGTGTGTGTGTATGTATGCCTGTCCCCATTTTCCGTTGGACTCTAAATTGCTTTTAGACTGCCCACACTCCAAACATTTCTTATACCCACTGTTAACAAGGCCGATGATGTTACCCAGCTACAAATACACCTCTGGGAGGGCTGTGTCCCAGTAATCTCGGTAGTGCATTCTGTAACTGCGTGATGCTGTAATGTAATAAAGTAGTTAGGTTGGTGTTCTAGTCCCACACTTGCAGTGTGTGTGTGTGTGTGTGTGTGTGTGTGTGTGTGTGTGTGTGTGTGTGTGTGTGTGTGTGTGTGTGTGTGTATGTATGCCTGTCCCCATTTTCCGTTGGACTCTAAATTGCTTTTAGACTGCCCACACTCCAAACATTTCTTATACCCACTGTTAACAAGGCCGATGATGTCACCCAGCTACAAATACACCTCTGGGAGGGCTGTGTCCCAGTAATCTCGGTAGTGCATTCTGTAACTGCGTGATGCTGTAATGTAATAAAGTAGTTAGGTTGGTGTTCTAGTCCCACACTTGCAGTGTGTGTGTGTGTGTGTGTGTGTGTGTGTGTGTGTGTGTGTGTGTGTGTGTGTGTGTGTTTGTGTGTGTCCATTTGTCTGAGGACTGAGTAATACCTTTATACTGCTCACACTCCATACATTTCTTATACCCGCCGTTAGCAAGGCCGATGATGTCACCCATCTACAAATACACCTTTGGGAGTGCTGTGTCCCAGTAATTTTAGTAGTGCATTCTGTAACTACGTAATGCTGTTGTGTAATAAAGTAGCTAGGTCGATGTTCTAGCCCCACACTTGCCGTGTGTGTATGTGTGTGTGTGTGTGTGTGTGTGTGTGTGTGTGTGTGTGTGTGTGTGTGTGTGTGTGTGTGTGTGTGTCCATTTGCCTGAGGACTGAGTAATGCTTTTATACTGCTCACGCTCCATACATTTCTTATACCCACCGTTATCAAGGCTGATGATGTCACCCATCTACAAATACACCTCTGGGAATGCTGTGTCCCAGTAATCTCGGTAGCGCATTCTGTAACTGTGTTATTCTGTAGTGTAGTAAAGCAGTTAGGTCGGTGTTCTAATCCCAGACATGCCAAGTATGTGTGTGTGTGTGTGTGTGTGTGTGTGTGTGTGTGTGTGTGTGTGTGTGTGTGTGTGTGTGTGTGTGTGTGTGTGTGTGTGTGTGTGTGTGTCTGCCTGCGTGAGACAAGTACAGTGCTTTGTAGTATTCGCCATAGAGCGTGCCCTAAATGCATGTTGCTGCAGTGTGATATAGTAGGGGTTTGTATACAGGACATGGCAAGTGTGTGTTTGCATGTCAGAGCTTGTGTAGATGTGGCCGTGATTGTCCTACCATTGGACATGTTTGGGAACGGGTTTTGTAGTTTTCCTATATAGTATCCATCTTATGACACACTGGCCTCCTCACGAGGAGTACAGCTGTCAATCAGCCATGGCACTGTGTTGGCAAGCCATACCCATACATCTGGCAAAAGGGCTGGTGAACTAAGTATACCGCCCTACTAGTACCCAGTATATGTCCCGCACCCATGTGCCATGCACATACAACCTTGCCTAGGATATCCCACTCTGTTGCTAGTAGCATGCACATTGAGGACAGATAGTAGGCATGGTGTGACCGCAGTGGCCTGCAGAGGACATGGCATCCTGTACAGCGGTACAATAGGCACATATATGTGGACATTGTGCCTTCACTATGTTCCACACTGAATGGCTGCAACATATGTGGTGCCATCATATGTGATCCACTAAGGCCAGACAATGCTGTACACATGTGCCCTGTATGGACCCATGCCACTGACACCATGGAATACCTGTCCATTCTATCCATGCAGGTGCAGGGCCAACCTGCTCACTATAAGCAGGTTTCACCACACCAGGCCAGTATTGGCATATTGGGGTATAACAGGCTGTGTACACTACATGTGTCTGTCAAACCAGGTACACCTGTATATGTCACTGTACAGTATTGTGGGACATGCACATCCCAGGCAATGTCCATGTGAAAGACTATCAAACACAGACATGTCATGCATTGTAAAGCTATGGCCCTACACATTGGTAACCAGGATGTCAGGCCAAATAATGCAGTACCCATCTGTGTGAGACATTGCATACACTACACCCCTGCACTGCACACCATTGTCAGGTGATGCAATGGCAAGGATTACCCCTCACCCAGCCTTGCACAGCCATCTTGCACAGCCAAACACTACACACCCATGGAGCAATGCATACCTGCATGACAGTACTGGCACCTTGTGTCTGCATGTGGGTTGTGATGCTCCCAGCCACAGTCACTCCCAGTATAAACCTCGTTGGCATACCAACAGTTATCAAGCACTTTCACATGCTCTAGATCATAGAACCTCCAGATATCCCCTGTGGTGCATGTGGTCCTTTGCATTAATGCGGTGTGGCGAACTAAGTAGTTACATTGTGTATTTGCCACCCTGGCAAAGGTGTCAATGTGTGTCCATTAGGGCATGGTTGTGGTGACAATGGCATCCGTTCACATGAACTGACATGCATGCCACTCCTAATGTATGTCTACTATGTTGCCTCTGTGGCACATGTAGTAACGTCATACAGATGTAATAGTAATGAGTTGTCAGGGGTTAGCCCCTGTACTATTCAGCGTGTGGCAGATGATGCTAATGGTTAAGTCTCCAAATGCTTCCCTGGTGTCCATTGCCTGTCCCGCACACACACTCTCTGGTGGATGTGAAGGTGTACACCTGCACAGCAGCAGCATGTGTATTGTAACAGATGAAAATGGTCAGGTGATGGCCTCTGCACCTATTGCAGTCCTCCTCTAGCTGATTGCATGTGGTACAGCTGTGATGGTGTTGCCATAGCCATCCGCATGATAAACACAGTACATTATCTAGGGAAACATGTTATTATCTGGCCATGACAGTCACTGTGAGTGGTACCTGGATGTGGTGTTCTGACACGGCAATGCAGATGATATCTGGATGTACGTCAATCATTTTCCATAGTGGGAAATAGCCTAATGACAGGAGGGTGATGTGCCACACAACTACAGTATGTAAGTGTAGCTACGCTGCATTGAGACTACTGCCTGTTTAACATGTGTGTGGTAATGGCTATCCTGCATGTTAAAATACAGACATGACAGTACTCTGTTCATGAGGGAACCCCATCTGTAGGGCCATCTGTGAACAGGTCAGTGCGTGCAACCATTTGTTTCCTGTGTTACACACTGAACACACTTTTGTGCACAGCAGAAGCATGGTGTGGGGATTGCAGACAGTACACGATGATAGGCATGTGTTACTGCCATTGCATCCCTGACTGGACATGTGTCACATGAGACAGTGGTAGGACTGACACTGTGTGGGATTCCCAGTGACAAGCCAATGATGGGCAACTGTTCATAGCTGCGGTCACATGTCTACTACACATTGTACAGTTGCCATGCAGTATATATGCATGTGTTGTGCCCCGTCTGCAAATGTATACCATCTGTTGTGTTAGGTTGCTGGTGATATCTATGCATACTGTCGTAGGTAATCCTGTATGCTGTTGTCTATCACTAAGTCATATGTGCATTTAAAACACAACACCATAGGCTGAATGGGTTGGTAGGTCCCGGCAGATCCTCCTGTCTCACTTCAGCTGACCATGGCACTGGGCACTAACACATCTGGGGCCCAGCCATTAACATCAACCTCTGTTGGCTCTGCACCACCTTCTGGTGGTACCACCACTGAGGATGAAGCATGTCGCCCTTGGGAGCGGGACCAGATGGGTACATATCTGCTGTCGTGCGGTCCTGGACATGTTGCATAGGTGGCTCCCTAAGGGGTTATGAAGCCAGATATGCCAGTTCAAGGGCGGAGTGTCACATTTACAGGGTGATGCTGCCCCTCCTGGACAGCCCCCAGCACTGCCTCTTTTGTAGCTGTGTAGGTGCAGTGGCAGTTGCCCATGGCTGGAGACCTACATCCCACTGTTCCCATGGGCTTTTGAATGCCGAAAACCCATCCCCATCCAGGGTGTATCCCCTCAACATGTGTCATATAACAACCCTGTATGCTGTCATTTCTGTGCTCCTACCTATCCTCCACAACCATACCTACACTTCTACCTCAACGTCTGACCCACAGCTACGGACACAAAAGGCCATTCAGCTCCTAGGACACCATATGCCCTATACATAGCTGTCCATTACACACACGTGCCCACTGGACACATGAAACCCTTAAAATATGAATCATAACATTCTACTGTTATCCTCACCACTGTCCCTCAGGCACACCGTCCTGGTATGCACATCACTCCTACATGGTCCAGGTACACGTGAGGAGGATGACCCCATTGTACACAAAACACTACCGGTCCCTCTATGGTTACACCATTTACCTTTATCATGATGATGATGTTGCACACAGCACATTGCAGGAGTACTGTTCACACATAATGATTGGACAGGTACTGTTGTGTTAATGTGCATTACATGCACAGAGTGATGTATACAGCCAATGTACAACTATTTGCATGCATGACTGACACATGTCTGTCTGAGGGAGTCTTGTGATCACATAGATCAACACCACTACATAATACAGGCGTCACTGGTGTTTCCCTTTTCATTCATTTGTAATGCTTTCTTACCACATGGTATGTCCCTGATACATCTCTATATATGTATGCACCTATATGCTGGACATAAACACTCACATGTACATCTACATGATGGGATACATTCCTATACTGTTAAATGACTGCGCTGTATGATATACTCTGGTTGCAGCCTCTTATGCTCTATTAGCCAATGGAATACTTGCATACTGGTAGCCAAACACGCTTACACCTGCTCTATCCCGCACTTGCTAATGCACCGGCATTGGTGCTTGCATTTGGCACTCACACCCCAGGGTGTGAGCAAGGACCACAATATTACCTTGTGATGCCTATTACATCGTACTACATGACTCCAGTTTCGGGATTAGCCACATATTAGGTGACTGCATTGTGTTCGACTGTACGGAATCAGCGGCCTGTCCAGTGACACAATCATATTTGTGTGTACCTCATACAATGTGCTCCCATCTTGTGATGCCTATTACATCAGAATACATGAATACAGTATCAGAAATGGCTGCCTATTAGGCAACGGCATGGCGTTCGACTGTACGGAATCAGCGGCCTGTCCGGAGAATCATTCATATTCGTGTGTTCCTCTTAGGCATACCTTGTGATGCCTATCACATCGGACTACATGACTACAGTCATAGCCGGCCTTAGGCATAGGCCAACTAAGCGGCTGTCTAGGGTGCCACTTTAGTGGGGGCACTTTACCAGTATTTACTTGGTGTAGATAGACCAGGATGGGGGCACTGGGTGGTGTGTTGGGGGGTGCCATTGTGCCGTCTGTCTAGGGCACCAGTTGACCTAAGGCCACTCCTGAATACAGTATCGGGAATGGCTGCCTATTAGGTAACTGCATGGCATTTGACTGTATGGAATCAGCAGCCTGTCCAGTCAATCATTCATAAGTGTGTGTTCCTCTTACAATCTGCTCCCACCTTGTAATGCCTATCACATCGGACTACATGACTACAGTATCGGGAATGGCTGCCTGTTAGGCAACGGCATGACGTTCGACTGTACAGAATCAGTGGCCTGTCCAGTAAATTAATCATATCTGTCTGTTCCGCATACACTCTGCTCCTGTCTGGCTGATACATGGGAACCGAGACCCTGCATTACAAATGAGTAGTTGCCACATCCGTCGGATGGGTCATGCTACCGCATACCTATTATAGGTTTGCCACCTTCTCAATTGGCCAAGGTAGGACTTTAGGGATACCACCTGTCCCACTTTGCGTGAGACAG